>NC_137025.1:43617180-43634680 GCF_032717465.1 Coenobita brevimanus | reverse complement strand
CCCCTCCACCCACCTCACACTCCTGCACTCACCTTGCCCCCCTCTGCACACCCCCAATCCTCTCACCCCCAATCAACTCACCTTAATTTCTCAGTCCCTCTCCCCTCCTTTCACCCCACCCTTTTCCCCCTCAATATTCCCACCCTCTCCACCCATCTACTATTACTCACTCACGCCTCTCCTATCCCCCCGTCTCCCCTCTTTTCCCCCACCCCTGTATCTAGTCACCCCCTCGTCATCTCCCCTGTCACATCCCCTTGCCATCCCTCCTCTCCTTTCTTATTTCCCCGTTTCTCACTCTTCTGCTTCCCTCTCAACCGCCACTCCTCATCTTTCTTTCCTCCCTTTTATCCCCCCTTCATCTCTCCTCCTGTCTCCCATTTCTCATCTCTCCCTCCCCCCATCCCTCCTCCTCCGCTCGGTTCTCCCTCACACCCCACCTCCCCCATCCATCACGTCCACTCTCATATACACCCCAAAATTCCCTGCCAGACTCCTTAATCCATCACCTGCTGTCAGAGGCTTTGTTTTCATCCGCGAAATTACTGTCGGCAACGCAGGAATTGGTAGTTGTTCGGGTGAGGGCGTGGGGAGGGTTATTTCAAGAATTTTCGAGGTTCAAGATTTTGTAAAATGTCTTACCCCGGGCATAAATATACAGTCCTTTCCCCTAAAGCCCAGCAATCTTCCTGTCTGCCACACATCTTCATATGTCACCACTTCGGCACTCATGCCCTTTTTCCACATGTAGTGAACGCTAAGGCTACCTCCTTCGGGAATGGTGTAACAGATTTGTCAGGGGTGTTTTAATTACATATATGTAGGTCTTTTGGAAGATACGTGATGTCTGTTTACCAAAAGTCGAATCATCAAACGGTTTCCTTCCTCAGCCTGGATTTGAATGAGCGTCCACTTGAATGACAGACAACTTGTCGAGCCGCGTGACCGCTGACAGTGGAGAGGCAGCACAGTTACTCTACTTGCACGGAACATTTACAGTTTGTTATAGTAAGGACAGATAGACAGCATTTATACAAGACCAACTGGATTGTTCACAGATTTAGACGAAAACCAGTAAGTGTGAAGCCTGGCAAACTAAACCTTCTCAAGTCCAGGCGTGAGCAACGGTTAATATGTGCAAGTGATAAAGTGCAGTGTGTACACGAAAGACATGTACGGATGATCTGAAGTTACACGTGTAGGTAATTAATGTTTCCGTAAGAGCCTGTGTGTGGGTGGGTGGGTGTACTAGGTCTGGGATTCTCTACTGCAGCGTTGCCATCGTTGGAGTGATAAGGTGATATAGGGAAAAATGTTAACTTTTAGGTTCTTGTATTGCACCAGTGAGTAAGAGATTGCCCCCAAGACTCATCTCGAGCAACGTGGTCGTGGTAGGAAGAGAGAGCTATCGTGCCTTCATGGATTTTATGGATTCCCCGGCAGGCAGACTAATGGATGATTGGGAGATGAATGTGTGGAATACGTAAAACGGCCCAGTGGGATACCGGATCGTTTGTCCAGTGAACTGTTCAGTGGATGATTTTGAGATGACTGAAGACGGGGGATGGATACAAGCTTTACTGTGGGAAGATGAATTCTTGTAATCAGACTGATCATTGCAGTCAGGTACACCGTGAATGGAAGAGCTGTCCAGTGGATGATTCTTAGATCAATAAGGCAAGGAAGGTTTACTATATGCTGACTTTCTGCCTGTCCTATTCCTGGGCCCCAAGAAGAGCACCAGACGAACTGTTGTGGCTAGCTCACTCTTGAAGACCATTTCGACCATTTCGTTTGGACTGTAGATTTCCTTCATTGGCTAATAGATTTACTGGAATTTCAGATGTGTTTGATCTCCTCAAGGGCAGTGCCATTCCACATTACTTCAGTGAAAGTGAAGGAAATACTCAGATAGCCGTGGGCAACAATATGTGACAGGGGGCTTAAATATTATCTTCTCTGTCAGTGCGGTACAGGATACTCACCATTCATGCCTAGTGGCTGGTAGAGGGGCTGGCATCCAGAAAAAAGGTCCACAACGACGATATGACTTATGTAGGGTTTCCTTTCGCGGTTTTCTTATTATCACAAGGAAAATTCTTACTGAGCACCTATTCCTTGAGTGTCGTAAGAGGCGACTTAATGGTGTAAGAGAGATTACGAACCGACCTCCTTTATCGACGAACCCACTACCCAGCACTTCGTTTGTATGTAGCCTCATATCTCTTACGATGTAGGAGGGAAAGAGAGTTTTTACGTGTGTTTCCATTTTCTAATTTATAGCTCTTCAAAAGGAACACATACGGTAACTTTGCTGTGTATCCCTCAATTCCATATGACTGTGAAATGGATGGTTATGTTAGGTTAGATTGTTAGAGGAAGTTAGGTTGGATTAAATTAGGTTAGGTTAGGATGGGTAAGTTATGTGTCGTTACGTTAGGCCTGCACTGGGTTAGGTTAGGATGAAGTGGGTTTGATCTAGAACAAAGTGAGGTGAAAAAAATATGAGTGAGCAGAAGGAAAACTGATATGAGAGAGAGAGAGAGAGAGAGAGAGAGAGAGAGAGAGAGAGAGATCCCCACCACATTCACCACCACCACACTGACATTTCCATTAAACTAAGTCCGTAAATCCGAGGACCTGACAGATAAACACAAATGCATGTTGTTAAATCCTTCAGATTGAGGGCGCCATATGTATTTATATTTGTGCTGCTGCTGACGATTTATTCAGCTGAGGAGAGATCATTTGAGGTAAAATATTTAGAAACAATCATCAGTAACTTTGAGTCCGAAATGCTGGTTTATTATTATTATTATTATTACTAGTAGTAGTAGTAGTAGTAATAGTATTGTTGTTGTTGTTGTTAAGCTGAAGTGCTAGTGGAAAATTCCCAGTGTTTCGCGCCTCTTCAATTACTAGTCAGAGTTGCCAGAGAGCCTGCTGTTGTGAGCAGAGGTATTTTGTAAACTGATGCATTAATTTTTTATACTGTTTTCTCTGTAACGTTTTATTTAGGTGATTGTTTGTTAAATTAAGGAATTTGATATCATTGTGTATAATTTAAGCACTTAGAGTGCTATGTAATGTAAGAAAGCTCTGGAATATTTTGGATGTCTTCGTCATAGAAAACTGTTGTTGCTAGGAGCATGTCTCAGAACATTCGAGTTTCGAGCAAGATTATAAAAAGATGGGGAAGAGAATAGAGGAGTTTCAGTCAGTTTAATTTTACTGTTGGCCTTGAGAAGTTACTATGAAATCAGTGAAGTGTAGATGGTAAGCATACAGTGTTATTACTCGGTAAATGAAGACAACAAACGTGAAAAGCTTGTTTTATTACAACGCCTGAGTTGATCTTGTCTACACTGAAAGGCTGACCCTGCAACGAACGATTCACTGAGCAACTTCCTTCCCATACTGACTACTGCTAACGTGGACGTAACAAGTGATGTCAGGAGTGGGATGGAAAAATGAGTCAAATCTTCACCATGGACCCGGAAGGTGTACAGACACGAAGCCAAGTTAGGCAGGAGGAAGCGTCTCTGGCTGCAATCATTAAATTTCCATAAGCACAAAGTGAATAACTACGATTACAAAATGAAGGGCAGAAAAAACTCAGTGAACAACTACGGGCACAAAGTGAACGACAGAAAGAGCTCAAGAAAGAACTTAGTGAACAACTAGAAGCACAAAGTGAAGAACAGAAAGGGTTCAACAAAGAATTCAGAGAACAACTACAAGCACTAAGTAAACAACTATAAACACAAAGTGACGAACAGAAAGAGTGGTATGAACAGCTTCCAGAGGCATTACAGGAGAGGAGTTGCAGCTGAGGATGCAGGGACAGCTAGATGCTTTCATGAGGAAATGAAGGAAGAACAGCAAAAGTTGAAAGAGGAAGTATTCGCTGAGGTATAGCAGCAGAAGTGTGAGGGAAGCAGTAATGTGATGGAGTGCAGACAACATGTACGTGACCAGGTGAAGATAATTAGTGAGAGAATTGAGGCTGTAAGGAATCTTGTGCTGCTGAGCCTCAGGTTAGTGTATAGGGAGAATATGAAAAAAATGGACAGTGTATGATGAATCTTGACGAATCCCAAACATCTAAAGGTAGCATTACAGGGATGAATAATCATGATGTAGGAGTTTTGGGTCCTGGACTTAATTAAGATGCCCCAGTTTTTAGGTCCCAAACCAGTGAAGTGCATGGCTATAATGGGGGTCCAATTAAAACGAAACCTCAGGAATTTCATGGCATAATATCTTTGAAAGATTAACGTGCGCAGTTGGAGTTACTTGTCGATCAGAATGGTTGGGATAATAGGCAAAGAGCAGTCACCTAACCTGTTGGCTATTCTTCTGAGGGTCCAGTTCATTGATGCTCTTGACAGTGCAGAGTTGAAGGTGTAAGTGATGCAGACACGACCAAGATGCATGTAAGAACCACTAGCCAGGGCTCTGGAGTTTGAGTCCTAAATCAGGTCCAGTACGTCCAGTTTGCAGGCAGGTCGTACAGCAGGATTCAGGACAAAGAAGGACCAGGTACAGGAAGTGGAGAAATTTCATGGAAGTTGCTGGTATTGTGAAAAGCCAGGACACAGGAAAGAGGACTGCTACAAGTGGAAGAGGGAACAGGCGAATATCGCAGGAGGTTTTTTTTATATATGTTTATATGTATGTCCGACTCAGGGCATCGGCTTCACAGCCTGCTCTCAAGGCCCAGTAGTCCTCCTACATATCATACACCTCTACATGTCACCGTAAATATCTTGTCGCGGATTCACCAGAATCCGAGACAGCCTCGTTCGTCATGTGGCTTCTGAGAGAGAGAGAGAGAGAGAGAGAGAGAGAGAGAGAGAGAGAGAGAGAGGAATGGGAAGGAGCCGGTTATTCTGAGGATAGGGAGAGGACGGGGATGGATGCAAACGTAGGAAAAATGGAGTGGAGAAGGGAGTGGAAGAAAAAGATGACGATGCAGGATGATGATGATGAAGACAAATGCGAAAAATTAGTGGAAGAAAAAGATGAAGAAGCAGGATATTGTTGTTGATGAAGATGATCGTGATGATGTTGATGGCATGGAGACGATAAATATACCAAGGATATTGTAAGAAGAGTAAACAAGAGGAAGAAAACTTGGACCGAAAGTGAACAAATTGACTCTCCTTGCTCCCCAGACTGGCCTCTCCATTAAAACGATGCTGCTTGAGAAGGAAGAGGAGGAGGCGGAGGTGGAGGTAGCGGCGAGGAAGAGGAGGTTTAAAAGAAGATTATGTCGGAGAAAGAAAATTAAATGATGATGAAAAAGGAGGAGGAGATTTAGAAGAAGAAGAAGAAGATAAGGGGAGGAGGAGGAGGAGAATGAGGAGATTTAAAAGAAGAGGAAGAGGAAGAGGAGGAGATTAAGAAGACCAGATGATGAAGAAAGAAGAGAGGCTTATTAGAGGAGGGTTATAGAGTTACTGTGTGTCCAAACTATATGCACGTTAACCCGGTAGACTGCAGGCTGAAGTTGCCCTTTCCCTACAAACCACCATCTTCCTTTCTGAGGATGGGAAGGAAGTTGACGTGAGATTTGTGTAGTTTGTATTGGGTTCGCCACGTAAAGACTCCTCTATCTAGGAGAAAGAGGATTTGTAGGAGATTTAATGATGATGATGATGATGGAAATAGAGGAGGAAGAAGATGATTTAGAAGAAGAGGAAGAAAGAGGACGAAGAAGGAGAAAGAAGATACAGATGAGGAAGCAAGAAGATGAAGGAAGAGGAAGTCTAGAGGAAGTGGAAGAAGAAGACTTAGAAGAAGAGGATCGAATTGGATGAAGGAAGAGGAAGTATAGATGAAAGAGAGGAAGAAGGGGGAAATTTAGAAGTGGATGAATGAGAATGAAGGAGTAGGAAGTGTAGAAGAAAAAGAGGAAGGAGGAGGAAATTTAAGAATAGGAAAGAGGATGAGGATGTAAAAAAAGAAAGAAAGAAAGAGAGGATGAGGTTATAAAGATAGAAAAAAAAATGAAAACGCAGAAGGAGAAAGAAAGGAAGGAGGAGGAGGAGGAGGAGGAGGAGGAAGAACAGGGAGAGTAGGTTAGAAGAATTAGGAAAAAGTAGAGGAGGAGGCCGAGGAAGAGTAACACAGAGAGCAAACAAAATAACTCCTATGCCTCACTCCATTCCATTATAAGGGATTGGCCTCTTCAGCTCAGTCAATATTGTCACAGTCATTGCCGCTGAATGAAAGATGGCGGTTTAGAAGTGTGTGTGTGTGTGTGTGTGTGTGTGTGTGTGTGTGTGTGTGTGTGTGTGTGTGTGTGTGTGTGAAGCCTCGGTAACCTCACAGGCAATAACATTATATTCGTCACAAATATTGACTGAATCAATCACAAGTATTTCAGTAAACAATGAGGCAGTATCGAAGAAAGGCGAGATACTCTTTACATAATTATGGTTTCACAGCACTTTAGAAAATTAGAAGGAAACGTTCTATTATTTTATTGGATTTAGAAATGAAACAAAGGCTTATGGATAGCTTATGTGAGGGCGCTAAAACGTGCGGGTGGGGATTAGGATGGAGCGAGAAGAATACATTTGATACGTAATTGTAGAATGACGGTGAACTGTTCTGGGACCGCCATCATGTACATAATACTTCGTTAAATGTATGGATGTATGAATGAATGAATGAAAGTACGTGTGGATGTAGGCTATATATATTTGTCTGTCTGTCTGCGTGTATGTATTTATGTATGTATATTTGTGCCTGTCTGTGTATATATGTATGTATGTATCTGTATATATGTACGTCACCCCACTCCTGCCAGTGGTCTCCCCTTGGGCAAGAATAAACAGAAATTTCACAGTAATGATGGAATTCGGTACGAAGCAGCAGCCATTTTTTCTCAGCGTAATTTGAAGATCTATTTCCCAATCGATTTCTTAAATGCCAATTCTGCTGCATTATTTGGTGCTGGGGAGGGACGCCTTCATTTGGTGGCACTGATATAACTGGACTGTGGAGCTGCCTGGCTGTAAAAACGTCCCTCGTCTTCCCCCCTATCTCCCGAAAAGAGGTTGGTGGTCTCAGGAGGAGAACTTAAGCCTGTAGTCCACTGAGTTCACATTTCAGATGAACCTTAGGCAATAATTACCACTGTTACTACTGTATTACTTTGATCTTAGTTCTTTTTTTTTTTATGCCACAGTTGTATAAAGATTAGCACATGACAAGGGTTGTACGCATATTTTACCGCGGTAATCAGTGGAATGTTCTCAGTCATATTACATTAACAAGACACATTTGGATGAGGATCGTTTGCCGGCATGGGCGTACCTGTAGTTCTTGGAAGGATGGGAGGTGAAAATTCCATCCCTTCCCCCCCCCCCCCAACTGAGCCCGAGAAGGGTACTCCATGTAATCATCCCCCAACAATGTATTTAATCCAGAATAAATGCAAAGTTAAGCTTGCAGTTACATTCAGAATACTTAGTCTTCATACTGAAAATGCAGTTTTTCAAAAATAGATATACTGAAACTGTAGAGAATATTATAAACTCAAATGTAAGTTTTAAAACGAGCGTCATTTGTACCAGATTTGGATATAAGTAGCGAATATTTACTTTTACTTTTCACGTCCTCGTGCTGCCTGAGTTGACATTTGCCTTGCTTTAATGAAGTTTATAATTATACAAGACACAAAAATTCACATCCCTCAGTGGTTGAAGAGTACAGTCAGTAAAGAATTATCTGTACTCCATACCCTTGTGGTGCGATGCATTAGGACACACGAACCTAGGATGTTGAAATACCAGCAGTACCAAACGAACACTGTTTCACTTATACAAATAATTTCAAGCTCATCGCACCCTGGGTTAAGGAATATATATATATATATATATATATATATATATATATATATATATATATATATATATATATATATATAGTGGAGTCTACATCCAAGTAGGCTGCACTTGAGTCACGACATCCGTCCCCGCTACCTCTCCCAACCTCATAATGTATGCCATTGCTTGCAGTGGAGTCGGCATTTTCGAAAACTTCATGCGTAGATAGATGTCTGATCCATTTTGCTGGGATTTTGTTGGTGATTGTCTTTGCCTTCCTGTTCCCATTTCAGAATCCTTCTACCCCCATGTATTTTTGTGCATTAAATTAACATTATTTTGTCTTAATTTTGAACGTCATCCAATCCATATTTTACACTTGCGCTGTAAGATACCTCCACCCATTACGCAATCGTCTCTTTATTACAGCAGCAAAGTATAAAAGGAGCGTTGTATAAAAAGAGTACTGAAATAGTTTGTAATTTAAAGAGAGTGTTTCGGGCCCCTTCACTCCAAGAGGCAAGGGCGTAGCCAGGATGATCGCCGGGAAGGTGGGGGAGGGGTGTAAAAATGAGGGGCTTGCATATTGAGGGATTTTTATTTGTATTTATTTATTTTTTTATTTTTTTATTGACGGGGCTTCGGTTACTATAGTCTTTTCACCTTGACTTGGATCAGATTTTTGTCCCACTCCAGCTTATTTCACGTCGCTCCATGGCGATAAGAGTCAGTGATGTGGCTCTTCTTCCTTTCCATAACACTTCTTCGTGACTAGTATCATATTCTAGTGTTTATCGTTACATCCTAACAGTGACGTTAGGGAAGTAGTAGTTTTAGGTCAGGGTAGAGTAAAAACAGCATATAGAGTGAATCCCGTCTGAGTGAACATCGTAGAGTTTATGAGTAAGGAAGAGTAAGGACAGGAGGAGGGAGAGCTGAGATGGGGGGATGAGTAGGTGAAGATATGTGACTGAGGATGTTGTGAGTTGGAGAAAGGGCAGCCTGATCTCGGAGGACCTAATGACGTGGAGGCAATTTGTTTGGGGCCACCCCTTCCGAGATTAAGTCGTCTGGCTATAGAGACAGAAAATATGCAAAATAAACAGATGTGTGTGTGAGAGAGAGAGAGAGAGAGAGAGAGAGAGAGAGAGAGAGAGAGAGAGAGAGAGAGAGGGAGAGAGAGCATACGAAGCGAATGAAAAAGAGCCTGATGTCGGAAAGTAATGCGTAATCATTGAGTTCATTAAAGCCTTTCATACTCAGGCAGGGAGCTTATTTTTTCCTGCCGACAGCCTATGAAGGAAGAGGAAATGAAAGCAAAGTCAACAGTGTGGAGAGAGGAGGTGAGGGTAGAGCAAACAGGGGAGGAGAAAGAAAGGAAGACTAACATGAGAGAGTAGAGGGAGTTCATAAAAGGCAGGTTTAGAGAGAGAGAGAGAGAGAGAGAGAGACAGACAGACAGACAGACAGACAGGCGAGAGACAGACAGAGAGACACACAGACAGAAAGTCAGAAACAAATAGACACAGAGATAGACACACAGACAGACGGACGCAAATAGACACAGAAGGCATGAAATAACAGACTAGAGTGTACACGATAAAACAAAACAAATAGAAAATAGAATGTCAGGGAAGAAAGGAAATGAATTAAAAAGAGAGAGAAAGAGAAGAGAGGAGATAGCGAGGACATTAGAGAAGAGATGAAGATAGTAGAGATAAAGAGGAAGACAGGGAAACAGAAGAAGCAACGAGAGGCTAAATGAGAAGGTGGACGAGAGAGAGAGAGAGAGAGAGAGAGAGAGAGAGAGAGGGAGAGAGAGAGAGAGAGAGAGAGAGAGGGAGGGAGGGAGGGAGAGAGAGAGAGTTAAGGACAAGAGACGACTAAGCTGGAACAAGAAGGAAAAAAAAGTGGAAGAAAAAGGAGAGCGGATGAAAGGAGATAAGAGCAAGTGGAAAGAGAGGTTAAAAGAGGAGTGAGAAAAAGAGAGCAGACGAGAAGAGGTGAGGGAAAAGAAGGAAAGAGGGCAAAAAAAGAGGAGAAAGAAGAGAGGGGATGAGAGGAGGTGATCGCATGCCTCTGCTAAAAGTGGCGTGTGTAAGTTATCAAGTTTTATAGGCAGGTTCTTTGAGCTGCGAGAATTCTGATACTCTTTTATAGTGTCTTGAGAGCTGGGGAGATGGAGGACGAGAATGAGAAAAGAGGAGAATTAAAGAGGAAGAGAGAGAGGTTGGGTAAGAGGATGAAGGAAGGGAGAGCTTGTGAGAGGTGAGGAAGGGGTTTTTAAAAGAGGAAGGATGACAAGAGAAGAGAATTAAAGAGGAAAAAAAGAGGTTGGATAAGAGGAGGAGAGAAGGGGGAATTTGTGAGAGATGAGGAGGGGATGTGAAAGGAGTGATAAAAGATAAAAGAGAGAAGAATTAAATGGAAAAAGAGAAGTTGGGTAAGAGGAGGAGGGAAGGGGGAGTTTGTGGAGGATGTGGATGGGGATGTGGAGGAGGAAGGGCAGAAAAGAGACGAAAAAAAGTTAACCGAGAAAATAGAATAAGAATGAAAAAGAAGAGGAAAAACATACTGGACTGGAGGGAGAGGGAAGGGCGAGTGGAAGGAATGTGGAAAAGAGAAGAGACAAAAAAAGTGGATAAGAGAAAAAGAGAAGAGAAAAGAGAAAGTGGTAAAAGAGGGAGGGGAGGGGAGGGGGAGTCTATGTGGAAGGGAGGGGGGTAAGAAGAGTGAGTGAGGGGAGGAGAGAGGGGGAGATGTCCGTGTTGGGTAGGGGAAAGGGGAGGGGAGAATGGGTAAGGAAGGGGGAGAATCTGAGGGGGATGGAAGTCTGTGAGGGGAATGCGTGGGGAAGTATGTAAGGAAATGGGGGAGGGGGGAAGAGGGGAGAGGTAGGTAGGGGGGAGGGAAATGTGCATAAGGGGTGTGAGTTGGGGTGGGGATGTTAGAAGAGAGAGGGAGGTAGATGGAGGAAGAAGAGAGGAGGGATAGATTATAAAGGGAGAGTAGGGATATAGATGGAGGGAGAGAGGGAGGGTAGATGAAGGAGAGAGGGGGTAGATTAAGGAGATAGAGAGGGGAGGTAGATGAAGGAAGTCGAGAGAGAGAGAGAGAGAGAGAGAGAGAGAGAGAGAGAGAGAGAGAGAGACAGACAGACAGACAGACAGACAGAGAGACAGACAGACAGATGCAGGAGGTAGATGAGGGAAGTCGAGAGAGAGAGAGAGAGAGAGAATGGAATTGTCAGGTGTGAAAAATTGAGAATGAGGAAGGCTCAGGTGTATCTGCACGAACATACGTGTGGGTGTGCTTGTAAGTGAGTGTGTGTGTGTGTGTGTGTGTGTGCAATATGTGTAAGGGAAGAGAGAGAGAGAGAGAGAGAGAGAGAGAGGGGGGGGAGACATGAGGAGGGGGGTCGTCAGGTGGGTTTGTGTGTGCGAGTGCATGTGGATGTGCGCGCGCTAGCGTGTTTGTTTGTTTGTTTGATTGTGTGTGTGTACGAGAAGTATAAGTGGAGAGAGAGAGAGAGAGAGAGAGAGAGACTGGTGTAGCGCAGCAGCTGCTCGCACCTGGGTCGATCATGATGCTCTTCATCACACACCGTCTCTCTCTCTCTCTCTCTCTCTCTCTCTCTCTCTCCCCCAAAATCTACCAGAACTATTCTAGATTTAAGTCCTAAGCAAGGAAATTCTTCCAGTATTATAAATCATATTCTCATCATTAATAATTTCCGCGCAGTGACGCATTTCACATCATGGTTGGTGATAAACATCGACCCCACGTAAATTTGGAAAAGATGGAAGGCAAATAGGAAGAAAAGGATGTACTTCATGTTTATTCCTCCCATTCTGACCAATTTATGAAGTTCTGGAGAAAACCCCTGTTGTAAAGATTTTTTCGTTTGTGTGTGTGGGGGAGGATTAGCTAAGAAGGCAGGTTCAGGGGGGTGAAGATATTTTTTTGGTGGGAGGTAGTGAAGAAGGTTGTTTTGGAGGGGTATTGAATAGGGTAGCTTTTTGGGGGGTGGGGGGATTGAAGAAGGTATTTTTGGTAGTGAGGGTATTTTGGGGGGTTAGGGGAAAGTAATGAAGGTAGATTTTTTTGTGTGTGGGGGGGAAGGTTATTTGTAGTTCTACCTGACGATTTTACTCTGGTTAAAAATGACACCAGGTACTGAAGAAGTCAAAAGATTCTCTTCTTCTTCAGGTGCAATTAACTTATCCTTATTTAACACCTTCAGAGGATTACGTCTCTTTCCTACCTTATTCTTACTATACACGTTTGACTCTAACTTCTAGGTCCTGGTAGGGGACGCCTTCACGTAGTGGAATCGATATGACCGGGGAGTGGAGCTGCCTGCTTAAACATATATTCCTTAATCACCTCCCATTCCCCCATTTCAGGCAAACTTTTCACCCCAGGGTCATTCTGTATCAATTTTGGGTCATTTAATTTGTCTTCGTTTCTCCTTACATCTCTATGTCTTGTGTGTGTGTGTGTGTGTGTGTGTGTGTGTGTGTGTGTGTGTGTGTGTTGATTTAATGTATTATGTATATTTTGTGGTGACATTTTCATTACTTTTGTTCGCTTCGTAATTGTTTTGGTTTAGATACAAAATATTGCAAGGTCTGACAGAGCCCAAAGCAGAACCTAAATTTGCCCCCTCACCCCACACACACATGCATACATATACATACCTACACAAATAAACACACACACACACACACACACACACACACACACACACACACACACACACACACACACACACACACACACACACACACACACAGTGGCTTGAGCACTCCCCAGTGATTTGCATTTTTTGGATTCCAAGTTGCCCTACACTTAATGAAAAGAATTTTTTAATTAAATAAACCGCATTTGCATAGGTAAAAATATTGCAGGGTTCAGTGGTGGAGAGAGAGAGAGAGAGAGAGAGAGAGTTTCATTAGCAGGACAATGCACAGAGTGGGAATATCATTGTGCCTTTCTGCTCACTGCCAGCTATCTTAATTACACCAGGGGAGCTGCCTGCATTGTTTACACCATTACCGTGAAAACGCCAAACCAACACTGAAAGAAAGCCTAATCGAAGCATTGAAGCGTTTATATGAAGTATGAAACCCAGTGAAGCAGTATGAAATATGTTGAAGCAGTACTTGATTTATTAGCTTTGGACATAACTAAGTACCGTAGTATAAGACCTTGAAGTATTGTTTTTAAGTTCGAACCAGTATTAGTTGCTGAAACAATTTAATATACTGGATATTGGAATTGTTGTTTGATATATTGAAGCAGTAGTATTATTATTATCATCGAGGAATTACAGGTATTGCTTCATTAATCTTATGAGAGATTTCTGGGGACTTATGTAGCTGGGATCTACTTCATTTCGTTTGAGAGATTCTTCTAGTCGGTAGAATTATTTATAACCTTCATAAACACCTTCATTCAGATGTTTTTAGTAAATCATATAAAATGATTTAGTGGCGTCTTAAAATGGAATAAAAAAGAATGTCATCGTAGTGGAAAGCGGTAAACAAAACAATGAAAACAATTTAATCACTTCAATATGCCGACGGCTTTTTTTTTTTACTTTTTATTATTATTATTATTATTATTATTATTATTTTTTTTTTTTTTATAGCATGGGAGGGAGTTTTTGAGCTGGGAGTTTACACATAGGCGTCACTAACTGCGTCACTATCAGTCTTCGTTGCTAAATTCAAAAATAACGTTGATATTAACAAGAATTAAACATAAAAAGACGAGAATACAGTGAAGCGATTAACTCCAGTTGTCCTGCAGAAAGTTAGGACGTGAGTAGTGGTAACTGGCGAGGGAGTGTTAAGAGTGGATGTGGCCTGCATCAACAACGTTCGGTAGTGTTAGTAATAGCAGCAGTAGTAGTAGTAGTAGTAGTAGCAGTAGTAGTTTTTGTTGTTGTTGTAGCAGCCGCAGCCGTAGTAGTAATTGCAGTGATAAAAGTAGTCAGTCAGTCAGTCTGCATATTTTATTTCATTATATGCATTTCCCTTAATGATATATATTACATCGGCTGAATAATGATTAACTGTAATTCATTATCTATCAACCGCCGAACCCGAGCAAACGATCCCTATCCCCCCGTCCACCCCTCCAGCACCAGGCGACCCCATCCAACCCTGACATCTCAAGCCGAACAAAAATCATGAGAATACGGCAGGAATAAACGCGAAGTAGACGCTCCTGGATCCAGTAGGTTGAATGAGAATTCTGTATGTAACGGTAATACTGTATATGAAAGGGAAAAATGTTCATATTCATACACATATACACATTTAGAGAAACTTAGTATTCAAACCTATACATTTATTAAAAAAGAAGGAATTCTGTTGCTGCTTGTTAGCCCAAAAAACTAGAGCGAAAATATATAAAAAAGGATTACGCCTGCTGAACAGTATTATAGTTGTTATTGTCAGATTATAAAAATACAAATATCTCTTAAAATGTTAAGTGGTTACAAAAGTATAATTGTCCCAAAATGACTAAAAAAAATCGACACTAAAAACAAATAAATGAAAAAGACAAAATGTCCATACTGGCAATACCTGGAGTACGAAAATGCGTATGTGCAGTCACGTACACAAACACACACATTTACATGTACATGCACACATAACCATATTCAAATGCATACATATTACACATGCACACTTAGGCCTATACACAGAAGCACAGAAGACCACTGCAATAAAGTGGCAAATACACTGCTACGATCTTGTGCTGTAATTACTGTAATAAAGAGTACAGAAATTTTTGGTCCATTAAAAAAATATAAAAATAAAAGTGCTCTTCCTAGCGCTGTATTAAACATAGTCGTGATCATATTTAGGTGGCAGCATCACCTGTCTGTCAGTCTTTTATTTACAGGTTTACAGGAGCACACCTGGGTTCACGTGTAGGAACCCAGCTTATTGGTGTATAATGGCCTTAGAGTGAAAATCTGTTGCATCAAGACTGTAATGATCTTTAAATAGGTTTTTATACTCGTCTGTGTTAAAATCTTCTTTTAGTATAGGTAGAGTTTGTTACTGAAAACTTGGAAAGCATTTCCGTAAAAACATCTGGCCTGCACTAACGCCAGGTGATGCATTAACAGAAACTGATTGCACACGTCATCCGCCTCATGACTACTTACATATGTTGACCTCCAACCATGCGTTTCATTGCTTTGTAAAAAGCTACCTCAAACGACTTAAAAACATATTTGTTTTAAATATTTCGGTTCCAGAAATAAAGACCATAATTAGGTGTTCAGTTAGATTTTAAAATATATATAATATTTCTTACATCAGTATGTATAAATTTTCTTAAAACTGAATTAAAAGGTGAATTAAATGTGTTCATTCTTATTTTTAAATCTCCCTCGTCCCGTGGATCAGAGGTGATTATGTAACCTAAATATTTAGGTACTTAATTCTACATTGTCCAACCAATGTTTTATATTTTCATTCACATTTTCTCTCTGATTTATTGGCATTCATTTAGTTTTATTCTTACTGATTAATAAGTCATGTTTCTGAAGTTCAGTGCACAATTATATATATATATAGCTTTTTCATTGGAGTATGGCTATGTGGTACAAGGGTAATATCATCTGCGAAGGGAAGGATGGATACCTCAGTTACCCCTAAGACATCCTCTTTCCATATCCGATAAACCTTGTAAGTCATTGTCAGTATAAAGCAGCGGAGAAAGGATGCCTTCTTTTCTGACGCGTCTTTCCACAGGACAGACGGGACCACGATGCTCCTTCCATATAATGTTAGCATACAGGTTCCTGAGGGAGTGCATCACGAAAAAAAAATATATATATAATATCACAGGCATATGCCCATCTAAAGGTTGTTCTCAAATACATAATAATCAACTGGATCAAAAGTCTTTAAGGGATCAACAAACATGACGTAAGCAGAATCTCCTTAATGAGAATCTCCTTCTCTAAAACCCAAGTCCATTAATTTGTAAATGTACAATAGGAGACCAGACTTGGCTTATTATTCCACTGTGTTTGCGTCACGCTTGGAACATGGCCGTCGCTTTCCTCCCTGACGCATCACATCAGAGAGAAACATACTAAGCCTCTCCCAGCCTAGGAGTATTAGCTAGCAGAGGAACATGAGAAGCAGAAGAGGGGAAATAGTAGGTGAAATTTGTCCTCGGATGAGAGAGAATCTTTCCTTAACATTTCTCATTCACTCTCTCATACTCCAGCTCTCTCAATTTCACTTTCTCATCCATACTCACTCTCACACTCATTACTGTGTTGTATTCTCATGCACTCTTATTTTATATACAACAATTACACGATCACTTTCACTCATACTCCCATGCATTCTTTTTCACTCTTACCGTCACTTACTTTAAAACGCTCCCCCACAATTCTTCACATTCACACTCACACACTCTCACACACTCTATAGTTCTCTAACTCTTTAGTATCGTAATGATTTTTGTATCAGTACTCTCTCTCTCTCTCTCTCTCTCTCACCTGTCCACTCGTAGCTAGAAAGAGAGATAGAGAGAGAGAGAGAGAGAGAGAGAGAGAGAGAGAGAGAGAGAGAGAGAGTTAATTCCAGTCTATCAGTGTGAATGTGTTTGTTGCAGTTTTTCAAGAAGCCTCATTGCTGAACCATAAGTAAAAAAAAATGAAATGAAATAGAAAAAAAAAATAGGAGATGCCAACCGAAGTCAGCCTAGTTGTATGGGCCACACACTCATTCACTCAACATTCAGGTCCTCGGAAGCCTGACTATACCACACAAACACATACTTCCACACTTATATCCTTCATACCACGTAATAATGATAAAAAAGTGAACGAAAACCCAAGTGGTAATAACACTGATGATGATGATGATAAGTTTTGCTGTTTTCCTAGTAAAATATTTCACTACTTCTATTACAGGTACGGTATTACCATTCTTTCGCCCTTGTTCTTGTGCTGGCATGGAGGGGGGGTGTCATGAGAACCGTCTGTTAATTTCATGCTTTGTTATTTCCTGGGAGTGAGTGGGGAGGGCTGACCCCCAGTTGGACCACTATTACGTACCTTTTTTGTTTTGTCCTAGCTCCCACTTATTAATGTTTTTTTCCTTATGCTTTAACACACACACACACACACACACACACACACACACACACACACACACACACACACACACACACACACACACACACACATTGAAAATTCCCATATCTCTATTCACGTATGCCGGTACACTGAGAGAGAGAGAGTATACAATATTCATGCCCCTCTCTCTCAGTCAGCAGTGCCCAGAGGAAGCCAGGTCCAGCGTCATGCATACTGGCGTGATATCAGTAGCAAGTCTATTTAACTTGGTTCCAGGAATTCTTGGCTTATTACAGCACTCAGAACTCGTTATTCATGGCTTGGTAAATGGATACGAGGGGAAAATTCTCTCTCTCTCTCTCTCCCCCTGGAATCCATTACTAATATATGCAAGAGAAAAAGAAAATCCTTTGTGCTCCAGTACTCTGCATATGTTGTATTATCCGCGGTTGTTAAAAGTAAGGTGGAGGGATAAGGGGCGATTGGGATATTCCGGTTTCTTTGTCTGCCTTTGCGTTCTCTGCTGCTATTACCATCATCA
>NC_137025.1:43539680-43612180 GCF_032717465.1 Coenobita brevimanus | reverse complement strand
TTCACTGTGAGGAGTCTTCGTGAGAGAGAGAGGGAGAGACAGAGAGAGAGATTCGTGGTAGTTAAATAGTTAAACTGAAATAGTAATGATGACACTGTCGTAGAAAGATTAACCTTAATTTTTACCACACATTCCACCCATATCTCTCTCACCCCACAAAAGAAGAGGGGGGGAAAGGAGGAGGAGGAGGAGGAGGAGAAGGAGAAGAGAAGAAGGGGAGGAGGAGAAGTAGATGGAGATAAGGAGAAGGGGAGGAAGGACAAGGATGATGAAGAAGGGGAAGAGGAGGAAGAAAGTGATAAAAAAAATAAATAGCGACGAAGAATTACCACGCGACAAGAAAAATCACGGCATAAAATAGAAAAAGAAATCCAATTAAGACCCAGAATTGTCCGTATTGTCAAGGGGGCCGAGATAAATATTAAGCAGTATTGGGAAAAAGATAGGTTCGGTATTGGTAGTGGAAAATATTGCTCATTTTGGGTTGGATATTGCTCAGTTTCCCCATGGTGTATTTTAAACCACTTCAGTACGATGGTGCCTTTTTTCATTTTGGGGGAGGAGGCGGAGGAGGAGGAGGAGGAGAAGCAATAAGAAGGGGAAAGAGGAGAAGGAGTGGAAGAATGTGGAAGGAAAGGAGATAAAGGAGGAGGTGAAGGAGGCTGAGGAATCAGAGACGGAGAAGAAAAAGGAGAAGGAGGAGATTAAAAAAAAATACGATGGGTAACTAAGATCACAGGCAGGAAAAAATGAGAAGGACTGCCATACATCATAGACAAACTTCCATGGAAATTTCATAAGAAAGACTGAAAAAAGGAAACATATTCTACACTGTCTTATCTGCAAAGAAAAATATTATTATTTGATAACATTATTTACCTGCTGCTGCTCTCTCCATGACTTAAAAGAGAGGGGAAGCAGTTAATTAAATTTTTAGATTGTTTGGCCATGAATGCGTCTAACTGGGGATTCAAAGCCATGAATGTGTCCAACTGACTTTTAAATGTTATTACTGTATTGCAGTGTACATCATTCCTAAGCAGTTTGTTCCTTATGTTGACAGCTCTATCGAAGAATAACTGCTTTGCTTCATTTGACTGGAAACGTCTCCCTATAATTACATAATCATTACCTAAATTGTACAATGTCCAGTCCAGTGTATATACTTATAGGTCACCATATTTTCATGTTCTTAAAAAATTTTGTGTACTTGAATCAGATCTTGTAATGTACACATTGATAAGTTAAGCAGCTTTAGCTCATGTAAATGTTCTTCAAGTGATTGTTTCGTAAGAAGAATTTATTTTTTAATACTCTCTGTACTCTCTGATTTCTCAGTATCCTGCTTGTAGTATGGTGACCAAAACTGAATACAGTACTCTAGATGCCATAGATAGTTAGATAGATAGATAATTAAGGTGTTTCGTGGCATGAGTTTGAGGCAAAGGAAAAAATTAACCCAGCCCGGGTCTCAAAAGTGAAGGGGTTAGTATAAGGGTTCGATTGAAAGTGAGTCTTTTGGAGCGTCCCACTCAGGAGGAGGGGGAGGTCGAAACTGACATCACCTTTCCCAGCACTGAGGGCCTTTAAGGAGACCTGGAGAACGAATTTACCTTTCAGTAATACGCTCTGACAGGTGGGAGCAAGAAGGGACTAGAAAAGGGGGAGTAGGGAATAGAAGGCGATTGAGAGCTGGAAAGAGACTGGATGGCATTGGAAAAAAAAAAAAAGTGAAGGCTATAGGAGAAGCGAGGGAGTGAAAGGGGTTATGGGCCTGGAAGAGAGGGAATGGGGCTGAAAAAGAAAAGAAAAGAAAAGAAAAGGATGGAGGCTGAAAGAAGGAATGGGGAGTGGAGGAGAGGGAGTTGGGTTGAATAGAAGGGGTGAGGGCTGGAATATAGGAAGTTGGGCTACAAAAGAGAGGGTGGGGATGGAAGAGAAAGGCTGCAGGATGGAAGCCAAAGGGTGATGGAGGAAGAGAATGCAGATTGGAAAAAGGGAGGATGGGGCTGGTAGAGAGAGGTGGGGGGGCTGCAAGACGGAAGATATAGGGTGGTGATGGAGGAGAGAGGATGCAGATTAAAAGAAGAGAGGATGGGGCTGGAAGAGAGAGAGGGTGGGTACGGCAGAGAAAGAGGGTGAGGAAGGAAGAAAAAAGTGAGGGCTGAAAGAGGGGATTGGGAACTGGAAGCGATGCTTGGAAATGGGGTTGATACAGGAAGGATGGGAAAGGGAGCTGAAATGTGGAAGGGTTGGTGATGGGGAAGGGGGGAACTGGAAAGGGATGGGGGTTGGAAGGAGGGTTTGACTGAGAAAGGGGTGATGGTAGATGGAAATCGGGGTTAGGAGTTCAGCATGCAAGCTTGCTGATGGGAATGTGTGTGGTGGATTGAGGGGTGAGTGGCTGGAGGGAGTGATTATAGGGGTAGATGGCAGGTAGGGAAGAATTGGAGGGTGGCTTGTTGAAAAGGACTGAATTGGGGGCGTTTGGGAAGGGAAGAGGATAAATTAAGAGTGAGTATTGAACTGGGGAGGTTGTGGAATGATGAGCTGGAAAGGGATGGAAATTGGTGCCTGGAATGATGCATACGTGTGTGTGTGTGCGTGTGTGTGTGTGTGTGTGTGTGTGTGTGTGTGTGTGTGTGTGTGTGTGTGTGTGTGTGTGTGTGTGTGTGTGTGTGTGTGTGTGTGTGTGTGTGTGTGTGTGTGTGTGTGTGTGTGTGTGTGTGGTGAGGGTCTGAAAAAGGCATTAACCCTGGAATCTCTTGAGTAAAGGATACGGTAAAGTCTACCTTCCTACACCCTCAGTATGAGGTGTTCAGGCTAGGAGCTGCGGGAAGGCTCGCTTTCTTGCCATACCTTAATACAGAGTACTTGCTCTCCCGCCCTACGTGCCTCATCTCCTGTCTTCTCTACCTGCCTTCCCTGACTGTCATGCTGGCTGGCCGTGTGTCTGCTTGCATGTCAGGTTTCCCTACATGCCTACCTTCCTGCTTTCTTGTCATATCTTTCAATCTATTTTCTGTATGTTATTTCACTCAAAGTAGGTACTTTTTTCTGGAAAGGAAGAGGACAAATTTAGCCCAGTCACAGGCAGCAACATACAGTACAGAAAATGAAGATGCTAAGAGTCCGCATCGCCCCTTCTGCATCCGCGCTTCAGTTCCATCACACACAGTATTCATCCTTGTGAAATCGCTAGCTTTTAAAGTAAAATTAAATGAACGACACGAACGAATTACTTTTTGGCGAGAGAGCGAGCGAGTGGGGTGGGGGGATTAGCGACAGGGATTTAGCACAAAATGGAAATTAGAACTGTGCAGCATCAAAAGGTCCAGGATGATTGGCTGGGTTTATTATGCTGGCAGTCTTTGCTCTCGATAGACAGGTAAACTGATAGATAGATAAATAACGATAAATAAATAGGTATGTAAGTGTATATATATATATATATATATATAATTTGTGTGTGTGTGTGTGTTTTGTAAATTCATGAGCAATACCCATTTTTGCCTGACCTCTCATTCCCTATCAGCCGGGATTACACAACGACTTACTGGAGGTGTGGAGTATTTTTGCTGGTACTCTCATGATTGGTTTCATACTTTTGGGTTTGTCTCTTTTTCTGGATTCTGGATCCTGGCCACTCCTGTTAAAATAGTGGGAACTGAGCTGCAATGATAATAACGATGAATACGAGGATTATCATTATGATGATGAAATTTATGATTATTAAGAACTCCACATTCTGTGGAGTTCTTATTGATATTGTACATCTTTTTTCTTCTTTTTTTTTTTTGGGGGGGGGGAGAGATATAGAAGACTTGCATTCCAAGACCGTTGGAGAAAGACTTGAAATTTTCGAGAGTGATTCATTTTGGTTGCAGGTTTCTTTTGGCAGAAACATGTTTTTGTTTGCACTAGCACCCTCTATGTTATTTTTTTCAATATTTACCCTCCTTCATGGCAAAAACTACTGAATCGATTGCTTTGCAAATGTTGAAGTACGTAGTCGTTGGCATATATTAGTGCACCTAGGCATTGTTATCGAGGTACAACAAATACCTTTTGAGGTAATGAGGAAAATCAAAATGACCGCCTGAAAGTACTAAATCGGAAAGTATTTGACTGATTTTGACCAAACTCGGTGGAAATGTAGTGGGTCATGAGTGAACATGATTTTTTTTATAGTATGAATGACCTTGACCTTGATTTCAGGGTCACAGGTCAAATCTGAAATTAATTTTGAGTCATGCCAAAAGTCTCTTAATATTAGGTCTGTAATGATAACAAACGTATTTTCATCTGGAATATAGTGTTCTTTGAATATTGCTTCAGCAGTTTCAACATTCTACTTATTATTAGTCCCCCACCGGACCGGTCAAGGACTACAGGTTTGCGCGGTTCCGTCAGCACCTCAGTATATCTATCTATCTATCTATATAGATAGACATAGATAGATATATATAGATATAGATAGATAGATAGATAGATAGATAAATGTAGATGTAGATATATGGATAGAGATAGCGAGATACAGACATAGATGGAGAGCTAGATAGATAGATACAGATATAATATATATATATATATATATATATATATATATATATATATATATATATATATATATATATATATATATATATATATATATGCTTATAAAGTCACAAATATGCTTCATTTGTACCATTGATTTATTTACCACTCAGTGAGCGGATTCTTATTTTTTTAGTGTATATGACTGTGACTAAAAGGTGTATATTGTTATTCGTGCAACTTCAAAGCCAACCACGACCTGGATGTCAGGCTAAGTCGTAGAGAAACGTTTTGGCTGTGGTTGAATACGTGTGTGTGTGTGTGTGTGTGTGTGTGTGTGTGTGTGTGTGTGTGTGTGTAAATAACTGACACATGTAAACTGGATGCATAAACCAAGATATATATATGTACATGTTTGTAAAGTTAGACGTCAGCGTACAGGAATACATAACCACGAAATTGTGGTATAATATCGGATGATTAATTTATATTTCTCTGGTTGTCATAGTATTAAAGGAAGTTCAGAGCAAACATGTCATACTGTCGCTAAATTATTTCATCATTATCAGTGTTAATCTGGATATATTACCGGTGCAATATATCCGTCCGGCGCGTCAGGGTTCGCCTAGGTTACCTCATTTCCAGAATGTGGATCGCAGACAATAACAAACACTGCCCTTGCATCCATCTTTGCGGTTTATTTCTGATACGACTGGCTATTACCCCTTTCCTGCGTAATTTTTGCTGTGTACGGCGATTTGAGATAACAGAAGACAGTAAGACGTCATACGCAAAATAAATCAGCAGAGAAAAGGTGTTACAGGCCTTATTTAACCTGGGAAAGCACAGTTCTCATCCAAGCTGAATTAAACTGTGTAGTGGAAAGAAGAATATAATACTTGAGTCATACTGAAGGGGTTATGTAAAATTAAAACGCCTTGGAGAAACCAGATTTAAATAGGGGTTTTCGTATTTTGGGGATTAACTTGGGGTGTCTACCATCCGCTCACTCGATGTAGTGCTGCTTTCCAATAGTCACCCTCAGTCGGTTTCCTTCAGTTTGAGGGTCTTGGCACACACACACACACACACACACACACACACACACACACACACACACACACACACACACACACACACACACACACACACACACACACACACACACACACACACACACACACACACACACAACTTTCTCTCTCTCTCTCTCTCTCTCAACCAGGAAGTGTCCAACAAACGAACATATTGCCAGGTACAGAGAAATGATGAAGGGTTGAAACTAACAAGGAGAGAGGATGGGAGTCAACGCTGCGTGAAATACTGGGGTGCGTGGTGTTAGGGCGTTGTCAGGGGTTTGTGTGTGTGTGTGTGTGTGTGTGTGTGTGTGTGTGTGTGTGTGTGTGTGTGTGTGTGTGTGTGTGTGTGAAAGACAAGGAGAGAGGGGGTAACTGTTTTCATTTTCATTAATACAGACAAGTATAGAGACTGAAATATAAATACCTGAGAGAGAGAGAGAGAGAGACCATCATCATCATCAGCCTATGACACGCCACTGCAGGACTAACACTTTTCTTTCTTTTCTTACATTTATTGACTGCATATCTTTGTTATTCCATCCAGCCAAATTTACTAACCTATCATCTATTTTTTTTTTCTTTTTCTGCCTCTTCCTCTCAGTCCATCTCTGAACTGCTGGTTTGTTACTATAGTTTTCCATTTTGTACAGCTTACGAGACGCATGACCTGGTCCAAACCATTTCTCCTCCTTATTCTTTCTTCCACTTCCTCCTCCTCCTCTCTTCCAAACACTCTTCAGTATAGTGGCATTCCTTCATTGCTTCACCACCTGATTTCAGACTTGGTACTCCTTTATTTATATTTTTCATTTCCACATTCTAAAGGGTTAAATGAGGTCAAAGGTTAAAGCATACAATCACACAAATTTTGGTATCCTGTATTTTCTTATGTTCAGTAATTATCATGGCAATTTGAAGACTTGTATGATACTGTACTGAAGACCATCCTGTATTCTCATGGAAATGTTGAGCATCACTAATTGCTTTCATTGGTTCGCCAGGAAACTCGCTATATATCCTCACATATCATCACTCATTTTTTCCCCACCTCTCTCTGAGCACTGCACCAAGAGTCCTAAGGTTTTATTCAGACTCCACTTCTTTTACCAGCAGTTTAGACAAGTAGAGTGATATTGTGTGGTTGTTTGTGTCTTGTGAGAGATGCTGTATTATTAATGTTACTCTGCATTATTAAAGCCCACAACCTAGCTTCCGTTTCCTTCTGTTCTCTTTTCTTGATTAATATGGAATGCGACTCCTTAATAACACACACACACACACACACACACACACACACACACACACACACATGTAGATAGATACAGATATATAGATAAATAGACACATTGATTGATTGATGCGTCATATATATAAATAAAATGATTGTGTGTGTGTGTGTGTGTGTGTGTGTGTGTGTGTGTGTGTGTGTGTGTGTGTGTGTGTGTGTGTGTGCCAGTATACATGTACTCACTTTCCATTTACACCCTCCATGTTAGTTTGCTTTACGAGTTACTACAGAAAGTATCGTATTAATTTCCCGATTTACTGAAAAAAAGAGTTCATGTCGACAATTACAAGACGATTTCTGAACTTCTCGCCATATTGATAACGAAGATAACAACGACGACGAAAAGAAGCGTTATGTGGGTCCCAGGTAAATCAGGCCACCCATTTACACCTGCCTCTCTGGGCCAGGCACGCCACAAAATTTACACCGCGGGAAATAAGGCAGAACATTATTTAATTCAGGGAAGCCGTGAACTATTTTGGAGGGGGTTTAGGTCGAGACGCTGGGCTGGGTGTGGGGGGGAGCTTGGAAGGGCGAGATTAACGGGGTGGAAGGTGTGATTTACGACTGTACTTTGTGTGTGTGTGTGTGTGTGTGTGTGTGTGTGTGTGTGTGGAGCTTGTTATTGGTGTGTGCGCGTATGGTGGTGAAGGGTTTGGTAGAGAGAGAGAGAGAGAGAGAGAGAGAGAGAATCCAGCCTTCAGTGTACGATTATTAAATTCATGCCTACTTCAATAACCCTTTTGATAATAATGATGACTTATTTCATTTTATTATTTATTCATTTATTTATTTGCTTTGGGGCATATCCAGACGATTTTATTCAGCTCTGGATAAACTTCATATGGGATAGAATTGATAAACTTCATTGGTAGTAGTAGTAGTGGTGGTGGTGGTGGTAGTAGTAGTAATAGTAGTAGTGGTAGTAGTAGTAGTAATAGTAATAATAATAATAATAATAATAATAATAATAATAGTAATAATAATAATAATAACTGTAGTAGTTGGTGCACCTGTTGTTGTTGTTCTTGTACAGGCTAAAGTTGCCGTCTTGCAGCAGGTGGCACTGATGGGGTTAAGAGAAAATGGAAGGAAAGCTGAAACTCTCTCCCCGCCCTCTTCTTCCTCCGAAAAAGAAGAGAAAAATACAGCCATTGGTAGCAATTAAGAAAAATTTGCCAGGAGGAGTTTGAAAGACACGTTAGCACATTTTACTGGGAAGTTGAAATGAGAGAGAGAGAGAGAGAGAGAGAGAGAGAGAGAGAGAGAGAGAGAGAGAGAGAATGACCCCTTTCCACTCCCCGATGGAACTGTGTATAAGACCTGAAAGAAAATATTTATTTATATTAAAAATGAAACTTCGTTTATTAACAGAACAGTTTCCTGTGATCTATCAAATCCACTAAAGTTAAAAATGGACAAGAAATAACAGAGAAGGAAAAAATGAAGGAGGAAAAGAAAAGAAAAAAGAAAGAAAAAAGTATGGCGTGGAGTGTGTTTAAAAGCCTTTATCATCCAGCCATTATCATTCTCATCACCGGCCTTTGTTTACTGATGCCAGCTCTCTCTCTCTCTCTCTCTCTCTCTCTCTCTCTCTCCTTCGTTCTCATATCTTCTTCCTCTTTCCTCTTCCCTTCCTCGTCTCTCGTTTCCTCCAGTCTTCTCCCCGTTTACTCTTCCTTTTTTTTTATTGCCCCTTTCCTTCTGTCTCATCGTACCTTCTCTCCACTTCCATTCTTTTACTCCTCCAATCTCCCTTTCTTCCTATCCATTCCCCCACACCTCTCGCACTCCGCTCTCTCCCTCCATATCCTATTTCTTGTTCTCTCGTACCCCTTCCCCCTTCCCTTCCCCTCCATCTCATGTCTCTTCAATCCTTCTTGTTTTTTTACTTCCTCTTTCACTTCTCCTTAATCCTTCATTCTCATTCCCTCTTCTCTTTTTCTTTTCTACTCCTTTTTCCTCATTTTATCACCTTTCTCACGTTGCGCCTTCCTCTCCTCCTCCTCCTTTTCTTCTCTTAGTCCCCCCCTCTCGGTGTAAACTCCCCCTTCCTCCATTTTTTCTCTCCCATTTCCCTTTCCTCTTCCCCTCAGTCTTATCACTTTTCCTTCTTTTCCATTCCATTACATCCCTTTCTCTCCCTCCAGTCTCTCTCTTTTCTCAGTCCCTCCCTACCCCTCTACCTCTCGTTCAGCTCTCCCCCCCTTTCTCTTACGCTTCCCACTTTCACGTCATTTTTCTCTCTGTTTCATTGCCTTCCCTCACACCCCTGGCCTTACCTCCTCTTCCTCCTCTTCTCCTTATCCCTCACTTTCTCTCATTCCACTCACTCTTACTTTACTCCTCCCTTCCCCTTCTCTCCTCTCCTCTCCTCTCCTTTCGATGTTGTTATATTCTGTGTCTCTCCCTCCAGTCTCCCTCTCGCTTTCTCCTCTTTTATCTCTCTGGTCTCACAACTTTTCTCCTTCCCCTTGCCCCTCCCCTTTTCCTCCATCTCCTTTCCCTTCTCTGTCTCCCCCCTCGCTTCTCCATCTCCTCTTCTCTCTCTGTCTCTTCCTTTCCCTCTTCCTTTTCAGTCTTCTCTCTCCAGTTCCCCTTCCTTTTTCCTCTATCTCCGTTAGACTAATATCGTTCTTATTTCAGGTGTTCTTCCCAGGATTACTGCAAGCAACGTTTTTGATGGCAAGGCTTTATCATGAATAATTATCGTCAGTTTGTTTACAGGAGGATATTGAGTTCGCTGACACCTCGGATCACTTCAGTAAGCCGCGGGCTCTATCAGCACATGATGGTCCCCACTTAAACTTGGTTGGCTCTGCTGGTTTTGATCGTCTTTGGACAACGCAGTGCTTTTTTCTGGCAAAAAACACTCACTGTACATGGCCTATAGACGAGTCAGTTTAGACGTTATGAATCATAAGGAGACTAATGGAGGCATGAACATTAAGGCTTTTCTTGTGAACGCACGTAGCTTGCAAAGTTCATTTTCTGATTTAGAGGTTTATGTTCTTGCTATAGATTATGATATGACAGTTGCAACAGAATCATGGTTCATCACGGAGCAGCAGGATCTTTTAGTAGACTAGAACATACCAAGTTACAACATTGTCAGTTGTGAGAGAAATAATATAGCGGGGGTCAGTGTACTGTTATACATTAGAATACAACTTCATCCAGTCATATTTCCTAAATCCCCTACTGATTACGTTAATAGTATTTATCTCCACCTTGGAAATAAATCCCGTGGAAAAACAGTACTTGGATTAATTTATTGTCCACCAGTACAGTCCAGTAACACAGACGGTGTAATTTACAAACAAATTACAGAAATATGTAGCACCCAAAATACTGTAATCTAATTTTGGACACATCGGAGAACTTAGTACAGTACATACCGTTATGTTAGGGGAAAAGTTGTGTACTAGCGACCATTGCACGGTCACGTTCAGCATTCAGTTTAGTGAGGACAGTGTCAGGGTTAGTTTTGAGAAACTGCCTGACTACAAGAGTGGGAATTTTCAGAAATTAAAAGAAATAATTGGTTCTTGGTATCGGAATCCCACTGTTCAAACACTAATTTCTATGACATATTTTGTCTGTTGCGTGATGGTCCTTCTCACTGTTTCCTGCCGCCTTCGGCTGGAGGAATTGGCTGGTAGGGGGGAAGCCTTCCTGCTTTTCCGTCCTTGTCTTTAGGTGACAGAATAATTTTTGTTAGTTAAAACCTTCCCTATACCAAACAGCCACGAAAAGACCATCAGGTCTGTTGCTGTGTGCTTTCCTTTGTACTCCTTTCCCTTTCTCCCCTCCCCTCCCCTTCTTCCTTTCCCTTTCCCTCTCCTCTCAGCCCCTGTTCCAGTCTCCACTTTCCCTTCCCCTCCCCTTCCCCATCTCATCTCCTTTCTTTTTCTTCTCTCCCCTTCTCTCATCTCCACTTTCTCTTCTCCTGAACCCCTCCCTCCCCCACCCCCCTTCCCCTTAGGAGAGACATAGAGTTAATCGTGCGGGAACTTCGTCTATTTCCTCTCCTCCCCTTCCCCTATCTCCCTCCGTCCCCTCTCCTTCCCTCCCCCACTCCCTCGCCCCCTTTCTCTCCTCCTCCTCCTCCGCTCTTCGGCTCAACTTCCCATCGTTTCTGGATTGTTACGAGGGTGCCATCAGGGTGAGGTCTTCTTCCAGTTAGAGAGAGAGAGAGAGAGAGAGAGTGTGTGTGTGTGTGTGTGTGTGTGTGTGTGTGTGTGTGTGTGTGTGTGTGTGTGCTTTGAATTAAATCGTTTGGATTAAGCGCGAATAAAACAATGGAATATGACTTCTGGGTCAAGACGTTAAACTCTTTCATCATTCCTAGGTTTTTATTCAGCATCACATTACGCTGAGTCACCTTCTCTCTCAAGTACCTTTTTTGTTCCTGACTTTCTTTACTTTCAAACGTCCCCCCCACACACACACACACAAAATTTTACAGACCTGACAATTAGCCTAAAAAGACAATCTAATATCAGCATTCAGCCTCTCACCATTCATCACCTCCTTCACTTTCATCTCTCCATAATTTGCATTGATCTGTGCTGAAGGAGTATGGTGATATAATACCCCCTTTGCCTCACTCCAGTTCTGATCCTGAAACAGTCACTCAAAAATCCCCGTGTTTCTACCCATGCGTTGCTACTGTATTTAAAACTGTACAGCTGCCAACAATTTATCTTCCACACCATAACATCTATAATTCCATGCTGTTTGTTCTGTCAAATGTTACTTTCAAATCCATAAATGCCAATAATATCTTGCAGTCCTTTTCAGATGCCTTCTTCACTGTCTGTCGTACCAAATATTTGATCCACACATCCCCTACCATTCCTAAATCCACCATGTTGATAACTTACAATTTTCCTATACATCTTACCAACAACACACTTGTCTCACGATTATTTCTGCACACACTTTATTCGCCTGTACTCATACTGTATCTCCGTCACAGCTTTCTTCACCGTCTCTGGTTGTCGGGAGCAGATGTTCGCCCAGTATTCCACCTTTCCTGCTTGTTTTCCTCTGTTCGCTAATATTCTTAAGCTGAGAGAGGCTTCGTATGTTTCTCTCCCATCGATGATTCTCTGTGATGTGATGTGTCAGGAAGGAAAGTGGCAGATGTGCATAAAGTATGAAGCAGACGCATTCGAACAGAATAGCGACTCCTCTGTATTTATTTAGTTTTGCCCACGTTCTTTGATTTGAATCTGCACAGTTAATACACGTAGAAAAGAATAGATCAGTAAAAAAGGTAAATAAATAAATACATAAATAAATAAATTAATAATAATAATAATAATATTTTTATTATTATTATTATTAATGTAGTGTAATAATATTTAGCAGGGGTGCCTACCATCCAGTCACTTGATTTAGTGCAGCTTTCAGGTGATTCTGCACCAAGAGACAAGTCAAATGGTTTCCTGTAACCCAGGAAACCATTTTTACTACGTTAGTTGAGCTTGGTGATCCAGTGGGTTAAGTCACTTCAGCCGGATGGGACACGTAAGGATTTACATTCGAGGGTTGGTTGGGACTTAATGCATATATAATGTCTCCTAGGGACAAGGGAATAAGGTCACCTTCTCCATAAATGTTGAGACTAGAGTTGCCAAGTTGCGGGTCCGTACTCACCTGATGGGGGAAAATTATTAGATAAAATGATAATAATAATAATAATAATAATAATAATAATAATAACAACAGTAATAATAATAATGATAAAAATAATAACAACAACAACAGCAACAATACTACTACTACTACTGCTGCTGCTACTACTACTACTACTACTACTACTACTATTACTACTGCTACTACTACTACTGCTTCTACTACTACTACTACTACTAATAATAATAATAATAATAATAATAAAAATAATAATAATATAATAATAACAATAATAACAATAATTTTTTTTTTCTTTCAGGTGAGCCCAGAATCTACATCTGGAAGAAGCAATAGAATTAACCAAAATATGGCTGGACTGAATATAATGTAAGTACAGTGACGAGTTGAGGAACCTTAAAAAAGAGTAATAACGTAAAAGAGATGAGTGTAATGAATAGAACATGCCTTAAAGTAAACTATAGACATGTATACAAACTTGGGACTATATTAGCGACTTGAAAATTTAGATAGAATGTCCACAAACTTTATTGAATGAGGAGGAGGGGGGAGGAGGATTATTTGGGAGCGGACATGGAACCTTTAATACTGAGAGGTTTCATGTTTACTGAGGGCCTCATTTATTTGTAAGTTTGCAAGAGATAGAGAGGAAGCCGGGGATGGCCTTGTTACCAAAATGCATCATCTACAAACCACCATGAGTCGTTGGGGTGGGGGAAAGGGAAGAAGAATTTAGTACCTTGCTCTTGATATTGTTATGTTCCTAAGCTCATCTGAACGTGAACCCAGAAGACTGCAGGCCGAAGCTTTCCTCTTCCTGCAGTGCACCGCTCTCATTTCGGGGGACTGGAAGTTACTGAGGGATGTTTATATACTCATCCACCTGAGGTACCCGGCTAAATCAGTGCAACCGCATGAAAGCATTCCTCGCCATCACCATTTCCACTCTTTTTTACCATCTCTACATCTTTAATGCTGCGTTATAACAATAGATAACGATGGAATATGACCTAGTCACGAAAAGTGCTGTAGAAAAGATGAAACTCAGGTATAAGTTAAAGCAGTACAGTAACTTGAAAGATGATAAGCAGTCTTTCCTCATGGGCTGATCTTTTTTGAGAAGTTGTACAAGCAAAGGTGGCAGAGTTACTGGTGCATAGAGTTCATTAGCTTTGGCGTGTAGTGGTGGACCTGGCAGCAGAATACATAAGTAGACTGGAGGATATAGTGTTGTGTGTGCATCCCAAAGTGCTATCACGATGAAAAGTTGGCCGATACACATTTTCCGGCCGTGGCAATGGAAGTGCCACATCGAGCTGTTTTTATGTAATAGCAGTATGACGTACGCAGCAAGATAGTATGAGAAGGAAGAATACTCTCTGTTGTTTGGGCGGAATGAGAAATATGGAAGGCGTAACACAGTGATGGCGGAGGATTGGGGGCGAATATTGCTCATGGCTGTATGAGAGAGAGAGAGAGAGAGAGAGAGGGGCCTCAATAATGAGCCTCCTTGCTCTCCTCAGTGTCGGCCATTACTCCAGCAATTAAGGGCTCAGTCAGTCTCATGGGACCCCATTTACCTGCCTGGCTGTAACCTCCACCGACCTTTAACCCCTCTCGAAGGCTGTCTTGTACTGGCCTAATGCCCTCTGAGCTCAAACATTTATTTTAGTTGATTCCCGCTATCTTAGGACGATTCTCCTCTGTTTGGAAAGGATCTGTACCTGTCAAGAGGTTAATGATGGATGTATTTGACCTCTCAAGTTTGCAGTGCCTCCCTCCAAAGCTGAATAAAGTTGTCTGTAAATAGAAAAAGTAAATATGTCAGGATTTAAGAGATAAGGGTTCAGTCTCACGAGGCTATATTTACCTTCTTCGTTCACTGGTTGACTTACAATGACATAATTAAAGCCTTCTCTCTCCCTCCCTGTGTGTGTGTGTGTGTGTGTGTGTGTGTGTGTGTGTGGGTGAGTTGTTAGGTAGGTCGTGTCCAGGCATATTGATTTTCAGCCGTGAAGTGTGCAGCCAGGATATCAAATGTGCGAAACAGGCCGTAAATCCTGTGGAGGAACGTCCCTTCATGGTTGGGAGATTACATAGGATTACATAGGAAAGCAAACAGCAACAGACCTTATGGTCCTTTCGAGGCTGCTTGTTACAGAGAAAACTATGACTGCAAGATCTAACTCTACATGCTGAAGGATAAGGATAGTAAAGCAAGATGCCCCCCCCCCCACCACAAAACCCTCCAGGAAAAAGTGAGAAAAACCACCGTGCAGCATGGAAAAACTGACATGGAAATTGCACAGGAAATACTGGAAAGGAAGTCACATTCTATAATACTTTGTCTATAAGCTACCCGTTCGAGTAACCTGAAAGAGAAAGTAATCAAATAAACTAATAGTTACGGTATGACATTATAAACCGGTACGTTGAGTTAACGGGGCGTCTGTGGACATAACGTGGAAACTACGCAGTGCACAGTGTGGATGATTTCTCTGGAAGGGATGGCCCTCTGAAGGTGGCTTAGATCCCCTCAAGGTGGTGGTGTGGGCGGTGGTGTAGGAAGTGAGGGTGGAGGAGGTGGAATAATTTATAGCATACGTATAATTCTCATACCGCCAGGAAGGAGGCAAAATATCATAAAATCCACCTAATGCTTCTTGCCCTTTCATGATTGGAATAACTCTAGCAGTCTCTCCTTGTCAACACCAGCATCTTAAACGCTGAGTGGGCTAAAGGAGCCTGAGTGTACCAGTATAAAAAGTATATTTGTAACATGCTTAATCCTTTCATGGTTATAGTCAGCTGAGGGCAAGTCATAGGAATAATGGCAGGGCGAAATTGCACCTCAAAAGACCGGTATATTCACAGGAGTCCATTGAGGTCCTTCCCGCCAAAAGAGAGAGAGAGAGAATTTGTATGTCAGTGTGGGTGTGTTTGTGTGTATACGTGTTTCTCTCTCTCTCTCTCTCTCTCTCTCTCTCTCTCTCTCTCTCTGTCATATGTATGTGTTGTATGTATGTATGTATCCGACACCCCTTCCAGGCCTGCACACTCTTAAGCTCTGATTCTGGCGTTTGGACACATGACTGACAAGCCCGGCACTAACTTTCTCGGCTCTGAAGTTGCAAGTGGGAGAGTTCGGTGCTGCTCAGAATTCGTTCCAAGAGAGGCGAAATTCATGGAAGGCGTTTGATGGTGTGCTTTGGGAGACTGTGGGTTTTTTAGTGTATTTTTTATTTTTTTTATTATTATTATTATTATTATTATTATTATTATTATTATTATTATTATTATTATTATTATTAAACTTCGCCATATTTATGGTAAAGCTCATTGTTTTGGTTTATTATTTTTCTTTGCACTTTTTTTTTTTATCTTAGATTTTGATGATTTTATACGGGAAGGTACCCAAGGCTAACCCAAGTACTTGTGCCAAATATAAATGACGACTTATTTTTGAAGGTCATATACTCGTTTTTGGTGTAAAAACTGCGTTTTTTTGAAAATGAAGTATCTCAGAAACTAATTGAGATACAGCTGTTTGGTTGAAAATCCTATGATAAAAAAAGTTTGCTGAGAATTTTGGCTGAATATTTTGCCATTTAGCTCAGTGAAAAGTACCGAATTCAGATCTGCTCAGTGTTATATTTGTAACACTTTTATAGAAAACTGCAAAAGCTGTAACTTTCCAGAAATATACCTATGGTCCCTCGCACTATGTGAAAGGAATATGGTTACAGTTACGCATACAGTTGGCCAGTTATTGACAGAAATGCATGCAAGGCCAAGTAGAAAGTGGATAGACATTGTATTGTATGAGGAAGTGAATGGACAGAATAATACTCTCCCCAGAGAAATTTATTTTACAGGTATGTGAGCAGAGAACCAACAGAAATATATATACTCGTAAAATGGTCTTAATTTGTGAGGTGGAATTGTGGTATCGAAGAATGGAGTGATGTGAGTGAGTGTTGTACATTCTCTCTCTCTCTCTCTCTCTCTCTCTCTCTCTCTCTCTCTCTCTCTCTCTCTCTCTCTCTCTCAGGCATCAGAAGATCAAGGCTATAAGCTTAAGAAGAGATGAGACGATCAAGTTGCGTTTGATCAGGGAGGAAGAAAAAACTGATCGAGTTTCCCTTTGACCAGGAGGTAAACGGGTAGTGTGTGTGTGTGTGTGTGTGTGTGTGTGTGTGTGTGTGTGTGTGTGTGTGTGTGTGTGTGTGTGTGTGTGTTAAACCCCAGATATCATTATGTATCGTAGTGGAACTCCTTCGGACTGAATTGGTTAGCCGCCATTACGTATCGTTTATCCACCTCTTCCTTTACTCAAGCGCTCTTTCTCTTCCTCTAATGTACCACTCCAAGTTAACCTCCTTCATGTACTCCTCTGCTTTATTCTTCCACCTCTGTTCTTCTTCGCCTCTTTCTTCCATGCCCACACCAAGCAGCCGTCCCTCATATACCAGTCGTGTTCATAATTATTCCACTTTGTTATAATTCACTTTATTGTTTTACCATTGCCACTCTAATGCTGTTTTGTTATTACCATCATCATCATCATCATCGTCAACGTCTTCGTCTTCAGTCAGTCAATCAGTCAAGCCAATCAATTAATCATCACCATCACCATCATCATCAGACAGTGCGGTGTAGGACGAAGGTCTCGCCAGCTGTCTCCACTCTGACCTATTGACTGTTAACATATTCCATCAAATCCCAGCTGATCAGCACGTTTCATCTCTTCCTGTATTCAGTCATCTCGAAATGAACGAATTTTAAATTTTGCTTTATTCTGTCTACCCTTTTCGGGGGAGGCACCATTTCATGTCCATACATTCATTCTTACCTTTTTATTTAAAATGCACACTGTGCTGCTACCAAGGTACTACTACTAAGTAGTAGCACAGGTAGTAGTAGTAGTAGTAGTAGTAGTAATTTCATCTAGAATTCATCCAGTGGACTTGCGGCTGATGTTACCCCTCCCCTGCAGTCTATCCTCTTCCTTTCGGTGGAACAGGGAGGGAGTTGAGGGAAGTCTGTAAAACTGGACAGCTCCACCACCCAGTTATATGGGTGCCACCACATGAAGGTGGCCCTCTGCAGTACCACACCGCAACATAAAGGAAAGGAGTAAATGTGAACGACAGTGACGCAGGAATTCAAGCTGTTTTCCAACGTTCTTAACCAGAGTACTCTTGTATTAGATACATCCTAGGTACAGTAATTAACATTTAATTTTCGACAAAGAAAATAAAACGAACCATCAAAATATACCTACTTTGCGATATTAAATAAAACCGCCTGAACAACTCCCGAGACAACATGTTCACTGCCGATCCCGCCGACTGAACACGCTAGTGTACCAAACGTAGCCTACTCAAATGTACATAATTTAATTACCATACATTTCGGCGGATACCTATCTAGAGAATCGTGTCACCTAACTGGGGAGGCTTCGCCCCCCTGACCTCCCCAATTAGCAGAGAAAGCCTATGGAGGGCTTCGCCCCCGGACCCCCAATGATTATAGTCTAACAGCACTCAAACTAAAATGTGCATTGCATAAAACTTGCACCAAAACAGAATCATGTGTTCAGAGCGTTCGTTAATCATGGCGCAATCGTCACACGACCATGCGATGGCGAAGGTAGGTGCGGTCATAAAGCAAATCTTTATATACATCACACAGGCAATATCCATTAAAATATGATGCATGTTAACAGAACAGTGCTCGGGGATTAAATTAAATCATGTCATACTCTGTAAAATATGAGTTATTAACAGTATTGCGTACAATAGCCTAATGGAACATCCTGTGGACAAACATTTTTAAAAACCAACCCTTTCAAAAAGCCCACTACGCTAATGTATAAAAAATAACAAAGGATCCTGTCAACATTTCATTCTAATAGGATATATGAACGTACAGCGTCATTGTGGTACATAATGAATAGAAATAGATGCACAGTGGATATGTATGAATATAATAACACACACGTAGCTAGACAACAAACAGATTTAGAGAACAAACCAATCACAACAACTACCAACGCAAAATTCACCGGAACGAAAAAGGAAATTCATCACCATACCGAAGGGATATTAAGCGTATTGAGCCAAGCACTTTTCCCAATGCATATTTATTACCGTAATCTAAAAGCAGGTAAGTCCTTTAATGAGAATACTTTTTTCTTTGCTTATATTCTTCAGACGGTTTTATTCAGCTTAGGGGAACCTCTTTTAGTGATGGAGTAGTAATGCAGTAGTAGTGGTAGTACTAATAATAGTAGTAGTAGTAGTAATGCAGTAGTAGTGGTAGTACTAATAATAGTAGTAGTAGTAGTTATGTAGGTGGTGGTGATGGTATTAGTATTAGTATTATTATTAGTAGTAGCAGTAGTAGTAGCAGCAGCAGCAGTAGTAGTAGTAGTTGTTGTTGTTGTTGTGGTGGTGGTGGTGGTGGTGGTGGTGATGGTGGTGGTAATGGTGGTGGTGTTGGTGGTGTATTACTAGTAGTAGTAGTAGTAGTAGTAGTTGTTGTTGTTGTTGTTGATGATGATGATGATGTGGTGGTGGTGGTCTCAGGCTCATCTGGGCCTGAACCCAGTGGACTGCAGGCTGAAAGTTCTGTCGCACTACAGTTCAACGTCCTTCCTTTGGGGGGAGAGGGAGGAAGTTGAGGGACGTTTGTATTACTGGGCAGTGAATTTCACTTGGTCATATCAGTGCCACCACGTGAAGGCATCCCTCCTCAGTAACAACGATGGAATAAATGAAGCCCACATCTAAATCCTTCCAGCAACTCTCTCCCAAGCTGACTGAAATCGTCTGGTGGTGGCAAGAATATAGTAAAGATCAAAGGCCAGGTTTGAAGGGGCTATCGGCACATTAACCCCTTTCATATTTATTAGGGTCATCTAAAAGCAATTAAGAGAGGAGAGGCAGGGGATTCGAACCTAAGGAAGCTCTCTTGGGATTGGCTGTAACGTCTGGAGGGGGGAATTTACAGGCTGTCTTGGCCCTGGTTTCGCCCTTAGCTGCGGGAGTTTGTGTGTGTGTGTGTGTGTGTGTGTGTGTGTGTGTGTGTGTGTGTGAGAGAGAGAGAGAGAGAGAGTTTCATATCCCATCCTGGTAGATGATGAGGCAATATTTTAGTACAGGAAGAAGTAATGTTAGTATAGAGGAAGGAATTGTAATTTTAAAGGCCTGATAGTTTAAAGACAAATGATCCTCGTTTTAGCCATCATGAACGAGACAACTATACCCTTTTCACTCAGACTTGACCCAATATTACCGTCTCTCCATCTCCAGTGCTGAGTGTAATAACAGATTATCAGTGGAATGTGATGCTAGTCATGAAGAAGTCCCATGTGAAGAAGGTAAAGCTGCAGCATTGTTCTCTGCCACTGAACTATGTGAAATAAGCTGAAAAAGGACGAAAATCTGGGCCAAGTTAAAGAGTATAATATAATCCAGCTAACGGTAGAGTGTTGTTTTTTGTTGAGAGTGAGTCATAGGAGAGTGAGAGAGTTAGTACTGTTGTTAAAGTTTTTACGGCCAGAACAGCTCTAATGCTCTATATTTTGCTCTAGATAATGATAGACGATGTTATTCAGCTGAGAGTGGATGTTAGGAGTCTGACAGGGTTAAGGCATATGGTGCGGTGAGAATCTTTTGAGAAGATAAAAAATTGTTGTCAGAGATAGTATGATGGTTTAGTCGTGACTGTAGAAAGCATGACTATCACCACCACTCCCTTACTGGAAAAGGCCGGTTTCCGTGTGTGCTATCTCTCTCTCTCTCTCTCTCTCTCTCTCTCTCTCTCTCTCTCTCTCTCAATAGGTGAGATTTTAAAATCACATTAACAGCATGACAAAGGACACCTTTCTTAGCCGCACCCACTCTAACCACCCCATCCCATCCGAAAAGGTGTCGTATGTCTCCGGATACACTCCTCAAACACATTCCAGATGCACACCACACGCACCTCAGACACATCCTAGATATTCCCTCAGACGCACACCAGACACCATCAATACCCCCAACCCCACAGCACAAACCCCAGAAGGCCTAAACCCCTGTAGGTGCGGCAAAAAAACGATGGAAATGAAAGTGTGACGCTCATAAAACTCTTCCGTTGCAACTTGCCAGATTTTATCCTTCAGAAAGGTAGTGACTCATCGCGGGACACAGTTAGGGACAGACATGGATTACGTCGCTCACGGGGACGCAGCTTTCTGTTGGTCGAGGTATTTAACTCATTAGCGTCAGATCTTTGTGGCTGTTTAGTTTGGTTTAGTCAGCTTTCACTTTAGATTTTAGTGTAGGATAGCGATTTTTGTATGAGTTTTATCGGTATTAGGATCTATGATGAATTTTTTTCTGTATGATAGGTGGGGACGCTCACCATCCACTCACTCGATGTATTGCTGCTGTCGGGTGTCTGCCCTTTCCTCTCCTCCATCCCTCTTTCCTTCCATCCTCTTCTGTGTTTCTTTCCTTCATTCTTTCTTCGTTCTTCTGCCTGTTTGTAACTTTACACTCCCTCTTCTGTCTTCATTTTCTTCATTCTTTCCTCTTCATTCTTCCTGTGGGTGACTTTACACTGAGTGACAACCCAAATGGTTTCCTGTACTCCAGGAAACCATTTACTAAGCTGGGTGGTAACCATATAACCAAATTTTGTCGCCTGGTGGTTTAGTGGGTAATTACGGCGCTCCAATCGGATTGAGCCGATGAAGGTTTATATCCAAGGGATGGTTGGGGTATATTGCTCATGTAATGCCACTCACGGATGAGTGAGGCTGGTCACTCTTATCTGAAATGTCAGGACCAGCTTGCCTAGCCCCGGGCTCCTACGCTTTTCATTGGGCGATGTAGGATTGGATGATGATGATGATGTAAAATCATTAATTATATTCGTTAAAAAATTACAAGATAGGCTTAATGGCTTGGGTTCTTGGGCCAGTGGTCGATAGAAATAAAAAAAAATATCATGCGCTCTAGCCCTGTCCTCCCCCTCGGTCCTTGACCTGCCACCTTTTTCATATTTGGCTGACATGGGCTGTGGATGCCATGTTCCTCTGTCGCACTTGTATTTTTTGGATGCGGTGCAGAGCCGGAGATGCCTTTTTCCATTGCACATTCCGTTCGTCATACACGCCTGCTGACCAATGTATTACTTCCCTAGGCAGTACATTGACCACAAGACTCGTTTAACCCGGTAACTGAATTGTGGCGTGATGAGAGGGGGGAATTCGTTGGGGTGAGGGTCCGGGATGAAGAGAAAATATTTAACTATTCCATACAGGTAAGAGTTGGGCACTGCCGCCGGAGTTAAGGGGGATAAAGACCGAAACTGAAAATATTCCCGAACAGCAGGCAGGTTGTGTGCCGTGTGTGGGCGTGTGTGTGGCTATTATTCTGAAGGTCTGGCCAATTTGTGCTTTGATCTGTAGCACCGGTGGTAGTTGGGGAATAGTGTGATGTGGGAGTGGTATTAGCAACTTGTTATTACACTCGTGCTCACGAAGCGAGAGTGGATGTTGTTTTACTTGACGTGTGTGTGTGTGTGTGTGTGTGTGTTTGGCTTAATAAAATAACTCAAGCAAATTTTATCCGGTAAAAAAAGATTATGTTGATAGGTTTGCAGTCCTCCACTGCGTTGACCTGTCGTTTTTAAGAACAATAGCTCAGTGGTCCAGGTCACAGGGTCAGGTCAAAGCTTGGCCTAGCAAGGTCAACTTAAACATTTTTAAAATCCAGTATAAACCAAACTTGGGGGAAGAGTTGAGAATAAGGCAACGACGATGACCTTCGAGTTTGAGGATAATCAGAAGAAGGTCAAAGTCCCAGAACAATGTCAAAGTTCGACCCGTGTGTCTGTGTGTGTGTGAGCAAAATAACTAAATCAGTTTTTATATGACGAACCAAACTAAGTGGAAAGGTTGAGGTATTATTTTTTTTGGGGGGATTGATAGGTCAAAGGTCAAGATCAGCTTAAACTGTTTATGCCCAGTTTAGGTTAGATTTTGTGGAAGGTTTTAGGTAAAGCGGGTAAAAAGATTTTCGGTTTTTAGAACAATATTTTGAAGGTCAGGGTCAGAGGGCAAGGTCAGTTTTGATCTGATTTGGACCAGACTGGTGGAAGTGATAAAGGTTAGACAACAACGTAATAGTTCGATTTTGAGAGCAATCGTTCCAAGATCCAGGTCACGAGGAATTCAAGTGTTCGGCCCTCAGACCAGTTAGTCGATGTGGGCGTTGCACTGTAGGAGTGTTCTCCCTTGTTATTTTAATGCATTTTTTATTGTATCGTCATTTTTACGACCTTTCCCAGAAGACAGCGACACTTCAACGAAAAAACGCAGACATCACACTCGCCCTCCTACAGTGCAATCTCTTACGGCCACCGTGTTGGCATATATGTGTTTTTATATGATTCTCCCTTGCTTTACACCTGTGGACGCATTCCTCACTTTTACCAGATATATATTAGATGCGTTTTACTTATGGATGATAGGGTAATAATACGTCAGGGCATATCGTGCTGTTCATTTATACATACAGAAATAGTGCCTGTCTACTTGTCCTTAACAAAATAAGTCTCTCCAAACCTCGTTTCCCATGTAAGGATGAAGCGAGGTTTCATCCGGAGATCAAGAAAAAGGCTGATACAAGGAGTACTAACCAATAGTCCGCCCAGTTGATTAGGCCACATTCACATTCACTCACCATTCAAGCCCCCGGAATCCTAACGCCACCCCACAGGCTTCATACAGTGCAACAGCTAGAGCAGTAGGTTTGGGCGTCCATCATCCATTCACTCAGTGTAGTGCTAACTCTGGCTAAAACTACACTGAATGCCAAGACAAATGGTTTCCTGGAGCCAAAAAAAAATTACCTACTACGCTGGGTGGTAACCATATAACCCCATTTTATCTGCAGGCTAGCCGTAAGAGAGCGGGTTTGCTGGGGGTCAGTGTTCCCCCAAACTCAATTTTTACGCGCCAGCAAAACTTCAAAGAAACTTCATAAAATATAAACCTGATTAATATGCACATAAATATTATTACCTCAGCAGTTCACTTGACCCCAGAAAAGAGTCTAGATAACATTGTGAAGCATAGCAGTAGCGAATTTAGAGAGGAAAAAAGAAGAGCGTGCGTGCGTGCTTGCATGTGTGCGGGCATATATTTTCCTCTGCATATAATTTGTCTGACGAGGATAGTTTGTGGGGAAGCATAACCAGTCGTCCGGGTATTACTGGATCGCTTAGTTATAATTCTGGTCGTTAGTTATGACCCTTTGTTTATCACAACCCCTTATTTTCCTTCACCACCAGCCTAGTTATTTGCCCCCTTCAGTTACCGTAGTGGGTGTGATGTTATTCGTCTGTTTCAGTCGAGGACCACCATTATCACACCACCTTTATTTACATGTTTATAAATGTCAGTTTTGTTACCTTCTCTACTTCCAGCATACTGGTAGGTGCAGGCAGGTGGGTAGCAATGCCCACCTGGCTGCACCTACCTACCTACCTGACCGTCTACCTCCCTATCTACCTACCTGTCGATCGAGCTGCCTACTTGCCTGCCTTCCATTCTACCTACCTACCTTCCAGCTTACCATCTTACCCCTTTCTGCATCCCACCTTCAACGCTCTACCTACGTACGTTCCTTCACTGTACCTCTCTTCCTTCCTTCATACCTACCTGCCTGCCTGCCTACCTAACGAACCATCCACCCACCTACCTACCTACCTACCTACCTCCCTTTCTCCCTTCCTCCCTTTCTGCCCACCACAGAAGAGTGCCCCATTCGTTTCCATAAATAACCAACTTAAATTCGTGACGCTGTGAACTGAAGGTGTAAATTACCCTGGCCGAGCTGAAATGGCCTGCACAAAACGGTAATAGGTGTTGTGGGAAGGTGGGGGAGCGTGTGTGGGTGGCAGGGTGAGTAAAAAGGAGTTCAGAGGAAAGCAACTAGCAACAACCTTATTGATGTCTTGATATACAAAGGAGTACAAAGGAAAACAAAAAGCAACGGCATCATTGTTCCTCTCTACAGCGGTGAATACAAAGGAGTTCAAAAGAAAGCAAGTAGCAGCGGCCCTTGTGTTCCTTTTTAGCGCGATGAGTACAAACAGATAGCAAAGGCCGTTTGGGTGTGTCTTGATATGGAAAGGAATACAAAGGAAGGCAGATGGCAGCAAACCTATTTTTTTTCCTTTCTAGCTGGGTGGGAACGAAGGATTACAAAGGAAAGCAAGCAACAACGGCCTTATTGTTCCTTTCAAGGCTGTTTGTTATTGGATAGGTAATAACTAAGTTTTGTCTTCACTTAGAGAAGGACAGCAAAACAGGAAAGCTCTCCCCCCCCCAGTCTATGTCCCTCGAGCTGAAGCCGGTAGGAAAAGGTAGGAAGGACTACCTAAATAATCATATTTAAACTAATGGAAATTTAACGGGAAAGAATGACAGGAACGCATAATCTCCACTATCTTAACCTGTGAGGATGAATAATATTAAGTCAACATGAGGCACATAATGATTTTCTGCTGACTTTATTTTTTTTTTCAAGTTTTGTTTTGAAGATAACTACTTTCTTTGGGTATATGATATTCAGGAGTGACCTTACTTTCCTGGGAATTAAAGACCAAGTAAATATCCAAGAGACCTTTGAAAATAATACTGTAGGACCATGTAGCACATTGGCAGTCACTTTGTTCTGTTATGTTTGCATGGCCTTTGAAGCATAAAATACTTTCATGTGACTGAAAACATTCCCAGCTAGGTTAGGCTTCGTTAGGTCTGGTGAGGTTAGGCTAGGTTAGGTCTGGTGAGGTTAGGCTAGGTTAGGTCTGGTAAGGTTAGGCTAGGTTAGGTTTGGTGAGGTTAGGCTAGGTGAGGTGTGGTGAGGTGAGGTTGGGTTAGGTCAGCTGCCTTCTTCATCAATTTCAATAATTCAGGACAGTTTCTGAAGTTTCAGGTTACCTTCAGAAAGTGTAAGCACAGGTAGTTCGTTGCTCTATTTTTACCTTCAACTCACACCAGAGGTTACTGAGAGTTCCAGCCTTTTTTTCTGTTGCTTGTGTACGTCCTGATGGTCGTTTATTATTATTATTATTATTATTATTATTATTATTATTACCGGTATCAATTATTTTTATTATTATTATTATTATTATCATTAATTATTATTATTACCTCTCCCAGACGGAGTCCGACGAGGTATTTTTCTGGTCGAGTGTGGTTGTTTGTTTGTTTGTTTATTTGTTAGCATCATTACGGAAAAACGGATGAATGAAAGTACATGAAACTTTCGAGACATGTGGGCGCTGGTCCCCTGTGAGAGTGATTAGATTTTGGAGGTAATCGAGTGACCTTGAAAGGTCAAAGTCAAGGTCACGGATTTTCAGAGGGCTATAACTTGAAAACGGTTGAAGATAGAGATACTTATAGCTCGGCTTTAGTAGGCAGAGCGATAATGTTTTTGCCCACCTGTGTGTGTGTGTGTGTGTGTGTGTGTGTGTGTGTGTGTGTGTGTGTGTGTGTGTGTGTTTGTGTGTGTGTGTGTGTGTGTGTACCTGTTCTCATTATATCTCATGAATGGCTTGAGCTATCAACATGAAACTTTCAGGGTATCAAGATACTGTATGGCCAAAATCTTGCATGAGTTCGAGAATGGGCACTTGGGGTCAAGGTCAGGGTCACGAAAATGGCTGCTAAAGGTCAACCAGTTTTTATCGCCTGCCTTTAGCGCCATTATATCCGTGAACGGCTTGAGCTATCAACCATCAACATGAAACCTTAAGGGTATCAAGATATGGCCCAAAACTTGGACTTGGCCAACAGCATATTCTGACGGGCGATTAGCATTCGGCTCCTGAATGCTTTTCTTTCATTACTGTCAGGAACATACAGGAACTCGCAATATGGGCATTCATTTGGCGCCAAGCCCTTTGACCTTGAATGACCTTGAAAGGTCATACTCAAGGTCACGGGTATTCAGGGGATTATAATTCGAAACTGGTTTGAAAATAGATATTTACTGTTATTAACATATGAGAAATCCTATATGAGTTTTTAATTGGTACCTTGCCCTTTGACCGTAAGTGACCTTGAAAGGTCAAACTCAAGGTCAAGCATGTTCAGGGGACTATAACTCGAAACCCGTTGAAGATAGAGATATTTACCATTATCAAATCTCATATGGGCTTTCATTTGGCTGCATGATCTTTGACCTTGAGTGATCTTGAAAGGTCAGATGCAAGATCACGGATTTTCAGAGGGTGTAACTTGAAAACATTTGCGCCTTTACCTTAGACTTTCATTGTGCATTGACACTAAATGGCAGAAACGAGTGAGAATTTCATAGCATTAAAATAACTGCTGTCGGGTGAGGTTTGTTGTGCCTGCCACCACTTGGTTATTCGTTGAGTTAAAAAAAAGATCATTACTAGAGGGTTATTAAAATCGTCTTAATAAACTAGCACGTATAAAATCATCCGTATAAAACAGCGCTGTAATTCCCTTCTAATGACTGGTGGGTATTATCAGGTAAGACCATAAAGAGACAGGAAATTAAAAAGTCCATATCTCACACATTAAACACGCATTTATGGCCCTGGGCGTCGTTAAGAACACATTAGGAAAAAAAAGGAGAGAGGATAAGAAGATGGGGAGGAAGAAGGATTGGTTGGTGGGTTAATGAGTGGTGGGTGCGGTGGTGTGGTGGAGATGTGATAGTAGTAGTGTGGTGTGATGGTGTGGTGATAGTGGGTTTGCTGTTGGTGTGGTGGTGCAGGTGTGGTGTGGTGGAGGTAAGTGTGGTGGTGTAGTGAGAGTGGTGGAGGTAACTGGTGGTATGTGATGGTAGTACTGAGCTGGTAGGTGTGGTGGTGCAGGAAACAGCTGCGGCTGTGTTAACAGTAGGTGAGTGACTTTGTGGTTGTTGTTGTGGTAGGAGTAGGTATGGTGGAATGGTGTGAGCGTGGTAGTTGTGTTTGTGGTATCATCATCATCATCATCATCATCATCATCATCCATTCATCATCCAAATTTCTGTTTTGCTCCATTGTACTCGTTGTTATCCAACCATTAATCTCTCTCTCTCTCTCTCTCTCTCTCTCAGCATCAAATTACCCCACCTTTTTTACTCCCCAAACAATTCATCTGTCCCTTTCCTTCTCTTTTCCATCAAGCCTCTCCTCTTTTCCTGACACTAATTCTTCCAACCTCCTCCCTTTTCCTCCCTTCCCTTCCCTTCTTTTCTCTTCTTATCTATTCCCTTTTCATCTCTTCTCTCTCGTTTCCTTTCCTTTCCTTCCATTCATTTCTTTCCCATTTCCATAATCTTCCCTTGCCTGGCATTCTTGTTTTCACTTTTTTCCTCCTCAGATTTTGACTACTTCTCTCAGTCCAGTCAAACCAGCACCTTCCCCTTCTCTTCTCCTGTCCTCACCTTTCTCCTCTTCTCTTTCACAACACTCTCTCTTTTTCCTCCCTCCTAGCCAACTCTGTCCCTCTCCCCTCTCTCTCTCTTTCTTCTGCCCTCTCTTTTTCTCTTTTCTCCTTTCCGCTTTCTCTCTCTCAGCCTCACTTTTGCACCATATCTCTCGTCTTTTTCCACGACTGAGTCAATACTTTTCGCCTCCTTACCTGCCTCTCTTCCCTTCCCTTCCTTTTCCTTCCCATCCCTTCCCTTCCCTTCCCTTCCCTTCCCTTCCCTTCCCTTCCCTTCCCTTCCCTTCCCTTCCCTTCCCTTTCCTTTCAGTTCCCTTTCCTTCTCATCCCTTCCCTTCCTTTCCTCTTCCTTCCCTTCCCCTCCCTTCTTCTCTCTTCCTTTCTCTCCCCTTCCCTTCCCATCCCTTACCACGCCTTCCCTTATCATCCCATCCCTTCCCTTCCTTTCCCTTCCATTCGCATCCTTTCTCTTCCCTACCCTTCCCTTCCCTTCCCTTTCCTTCCCTTCCTACTCCTTCCCTTATCATCCCATCTCATCCCTTCCCTTCCATCCCATCCCATCCTATCCCATCCTATCCCATCCTTTCCTTCCCCTCCCTCCTCACTTTTTATTATCTCCCACTCCAATTATATCCTTCTTCCTGCGTGCCTGTCTTCCTCTTCCTTCTGTCTTCTCTCCTCTCCTCTCCTCTCCTCTCCTTTTTCCTCGTCTCATCTCTTCTCCTCTCCTCTCTTCTCATATCTCATCTCATATCTCCTCTCCTCTCTTCTCGTCTCATATCTCATCTCGTACCTCATCTCTTCTCATATCTCACATCTCTTCTCTCTTCTCTTCTCTTCTCATATCTCACCTCTTCTCTTCTCATATCTCATCTCATATCTCATCTCTTCTCTTCTCGTATCTCATCTCATATCTCATATCACTTCTCTTTTCATCTCATCTCATCTCATTTTATCTCATCTCATCCCTTCTCTTTTCTTCTCTTCTCTTTCTCTCTCTAAGCCAATACTTTCCTCCTCCCTGCCTACCTACCTCCCTTCTTCTCTCTCCTCCCCCCTCTTGTCTTCTCTTTCCGTCTTTTCATGATTCTCTCTCTCTCTCTCTCTCTCTCTCTCTCTCTCTCTCTCTCATCTTTTAACTCCTCTCCTCCTCTCCTCAACTCTCCTCTCCTCTCCTCTCCTCTCCTCTACTATCCCCCCCTTTGCACCTCTCTTCCCTTTTTCTCTCCAAACCAATACTTTCCTCCTCCTTGTTTACCTTTTTCACTCTTCCTTCTCTCTCCTCTTTTCTCCTCCCGTCTATTCTTTTCTCTTCTCTTTTCTCCTCTCCTCTCCTCTCCTCTTCTCTTCTCTTCTCTTCTCTTCTCTTCTCTTCTCTTCTCTCCCCTCCCCTCCCCTCCCCTCTCCACTCTTCTACTTTCGTGTTTCCCTCTTTTCGCTTCTTCTCTTCCCTCTCCTCTCTCCTCCCCTTCCCTCCCCCTTTTCTCTCCAAGCCAATACTTTCCTCCTGCCTGCCTGCCGGATCTAATGACTGGCAGTAAATAGGCGAGTGACTCATCAATTGCCAAGTAATGGGCGCAGTGTTTGGAGGAGAGAGAGAGAGAGAGAGAGAGAGAGAGAGAGAGAGAGAGAGAGAATGGTAACTTAATTAGTTTATCTTATTTACTTTAATATGGTAACCAGATTTGAAGATAACTGTTAAGGACTGACAGGGGAGAGAGAGAGAGAGAGAGAGAGAGAGAGAGAGGAAAGGGGGGGATTATTTCCGCTGAGGGAGCCATGGGAGCCTGAGAGTGTTAATCCTTTGAATCCGATCACAGATTTTTATTATATTCCTGCTATATCCAAACGATTTAGTTTAGCTGTAGATTTTGGGGTTCAGTTAAGCAACGGTCATGGTCCTTACTATATATACTCTTTTTACACTGACGGCAAAAAATTAACATCTCTTCGGCCTGAGTGTTGAATTGAAACAGTTGATTAGCACTAGAATATGATGCTAGTCACGAGGAAGTGCAATGAATGGATGTAGAGCCACCGCGTTGTCTTTTTCTGTCACTAAGTTACGTGAAATAGGGTGCAGACAGACGAAAATCTGTCTTTAGCGTGAAAGAATTTTATATACAGGGTATATATATATATATATATATATATATCCGGACCTCCTTTCCCACCACAGGGGAGGGTGAGGATAATAAACTTTGGGAACGTTCTTCCGGCCACGTACTGCTTTGGCGGACATAAGGGGTACTGTGGTTGAACCAGTGTCGCTTACTATAAAGTATGCTTGCACCCAGTCGGGTTGCGTGGGCCAATTACACTTGGCTCACAGACTACACACACGTCCAAAGTCACTGCAACACTACAATCACACTTCGTACAAACATTTCTAGCCCTACTGTACATACAGTCTCTACCAGACAGCCTAAGCCACTTGGTAGAGATACATTGGCTGTATCATCCCCACTTGGGTCGGGATAGGCCGGTCCTGCAGTGGACACTCAAACGGCTGATGATTATATATATATATATATATATATATATATATATATATATATATATATATATATATATATATATATATATATATATATGGATGATAGGGAGGGAGCTGAGGGATGTTTGTATAACCAGGCAGTGGAGCCACTCAGCTATATCGGTGCCACCACTTGAAGGCGTCCCTTTCCAGCATCAGCTCCGACAAAACTTGATATAGTCGTTAGCAACCGCAAGAATAAAATAAGTATAACCTCTTCTGACCAAAGAAATTTGGTTCAAAAAACGTTTGAATATCTAGATCCGAGTGTAGAAACGTTGTAGAGAAATCGTGAACGTTCTCTTGTTTCGGCCGTAGCGAATTGCTGAAAAGAGTAGGGATGCATAATGGAATGGGCCTGAGAGGAGGCGGGGTGAGGAGCGTGAGGTCAAGAGAGAAAGGGTGAGGCAGGGTGAGGAATGGAAAAGTAGAATGAGGTAGAGGGAAGGAGAAGGAGAGCCAGGGTGAGGAAGGGAAATTAAAGGTAGAGCGAGGCAGGGTGAGATGCGATTAGGTAGGTTGAGAAAAGATGTTAGAGACAGGGGGTGGAAGGGAAAAGTAGCGTTAGTCAGAAGTAGTAACAAGGAGAGGTTAGTCAGAAGTAGTAACAAGGAGAGGGAGATGAATGCGAGTAAAGTCAGGTAAAGGGCCGTAGGAGAACGCTAAGATGCAGGAGAGGAAGACAAATTTAAAAGGGGACGTAAAGAGAGAGGGAGAGAAAATAAAAGATAGTAAATAAAGGAAGAAGAGATTAAAGGATAGAATACAAAAAAAAAATGTAGGGAGAAAGTAAGAAAACTTGATAAATCAGGAAAGAAGTGAATGAAGATGGCTAGATGACGGAAGGACGTAAAAGATGTTAAGAATTTAGGGAAGAAATACTGGATGAAGAAGACTAAAAAAAAAAAAAAAAGTGATGGGAAGAATAATTCAAGGAAAATGAAGGGATTAAAGCAAGGAAAAAGAGAATGAAACTAAATATATAGGATAATATAGGAAGACGAGAAGGAAAAACTCAAGTCGATAAAAGGGAGAGAGAAAAAGAGAGTAAATTATCACTTTCCATGTGATTATCGGACATTATCAGATTTCTTTACCTTTTCGCAACTCAGATTATCGATTATTCAAAAGCAATGAATTAATGAACCCCTAAAAAAAACTCTTTTTGGTGGTGTGGAATGGAATGAGGTGGAATGGGATGAGGGGAAGGGAAGGGTTAGTTGGGGTGGGATGGGGTTGAATTGGAAGGTTGTGGTAAGGGTGGTTTAGGTGGGCAGGATGAAAGAGTAGTATTGAGGTGTGAGTGGGTTCTGGTGGGGTGCGGTGGGGTGAGGTCGGGTTAGATGACATGAGGAGGGTGAAAACAAGGTATGAGGTGAAGTAGGGCAAGAGTGGATTGGGGTGGGAAGACTGAAAGAAAGTGATGAGGTGAAGGTAGGGGTTTGGTGGAGCAGGAGAGCTGGGTGGGGTTGGAGAGGTTAATAGAGAAGGATGGATTGACTTTGTTTTGGGGTAGAGTGGGATAGAGGAAGGGATGGTTGGATGGTGTGAGGAGGTTGAAAGAGAACTGAGAATCGACTGAGGTGGGATGGAGTACTGATAGAATGGAGTAGAGGTGGGGAAGAGTGAAGTGAATTGGGGATGAGTTGAAACAGAGGTGTGGGGTGAGGATGGGTTGAGGTGGTGTAGGGTAAAGGAAGGGTGGAGTTGGGTGGAGAGATGTAAAGAGAAGTATGGAGTGAGGGAAGGTGGATTGGAGTAGAAGGGGTTGGTTGAGGTGTGGAGGTTGGAAGAGAGATACGGTGAGATATGTACTGATGAAGTTAAACTGGTGTGGGGATACGTGAGGGGAGATGGGGTTGAATGAGGTAGGATTGGATGTGGAGAATTGAATAAGAGAGAGAGAGAGAGAGACAGACAGACAGAGAGACAGACAGACAGACAGACAGAGTTATGGGGTTGGCTGAAGTGGTAAGAGAGAGAAGTCTGGGGCGAACTGAAATGAAGTTTTGAAGTGCGTTGGGATTGGGTGGGGTGCAAAGAGAAGGTTGATGGGGAAGTTTGACAGAGGGCTGGAGATGAACGGGATGATGAGGTTGAGATGCCGAGGTTGAAGTCACGATGCATGCAGGGCGGAGAGATGAAGAGGAAGTTGGATTGGGGTGGGGTTAGGTAGTGTGAGGTGGGGTGGGATGGAATGAGGTGAGGTGGGATGGGGTAGGGAGGTCAAAGAGGATTGGAATGGGACGGTAGGGTGTGAGATTGAGTGGGATGGGATGAAGCGGAATAGGATGAAATAGGATGTGGAGGTTGAAGATGACTGAGATGGAAATTGGATGGGGTAGTGTGAGGCGCGGTGATGTGGGCTGCGTAAGTAAGATGTGAAACAGAGGGGATTAATCGAGAAAGAGGACTGTGGTAGGGGGTGGAGAAGGATGGGATGAGGTTAGGCAAGACTGGGTTAGGAAGAAAATTGAGAGAGGTAGAGTGGGAAACGGGGAGGTGGAAATATTTGGTGGAATGGGTTAAATGAATTGGGGTTGCGTGAGACTGATTTATATTCTGTAGGAAGCTGTGGGTGTGTATGTTAGATGGAATGAGGTGAGGTTGGGGAGGTTGAGATAGAGGATTGATATGAGGTGGGATGGGGAAGCTGGAAGGGCGACTGCGTGGGATGGGAGAGGGTATGGCGGGCTGAGGTAGGATAGGTTGGAAAGAGCAGTGGATAGGTTGATGGATAAGGAAACTGGTGGAGGATAGATGAAGATAGAGGGGTGGGGTTGGGTAGGTTGGAAAGAGGCGAAAGTGGGGTGGGATGACATCAGATATGGACGTTAGGGGAAGAGACAGAGATGAGACTGAGTTGATTAAGAAATATGTGGGATGATATCAGATGGGATAAGTTGAAGGGAAAGGTGAAGTGAAGAAGTTAAGTGAAGATCCTGTATGAACGATACAACAAACGGAACGAAGATGGAACTGTATACAGGCATGAAGACAATGGAATAGAACAGCAGAGGGGATGGAAGGGAATGAAAAAGTTGCTAGAATGAAGCGAAAACGAGCTTTGAAGAATGCTAGATGGGGTGGAAAGGATTGGCATGAGGTCGGGTGCGTTTGGGTGAAGCAAGCCAATAATTCAAAGGTAAAATGGAGAGAAATGGGGAGAAAAGAAAATTGCACCGAGGCTGTGGCACTCTTTTGATCTGTCTGTTCTTTCTGACTGGGGAGAAAGAAACCTTGATGTTGTTCCATCTCATGAAAGGCTAGGTATATGGGAACGACGTTTGCTTACTTTTGTTGCTGGTGGTTGTGGTGTTGATGTTGGTGTTGTTGCTGGTGGTGGTGGTGTTGATGTTGGTGTTGTTGCTGGTGGTGGTGGTGTTGATGTTGGTGTTGTTGCTGGTGGTTGTGGTGTTGATGTTGGTGTTGTTGCTGGTGGTGGTGGTGTTGATGTTGGTGTTGTTGCTTTTATTGATTTGTTTGGAGAAAGCTTTGAACTGGACGTAGCATCTCCCAAACCAGCCAGTCTAACTGTCCTCATTCACAGTTTGTATGAGTGCTTTTCCAGCCCCAGTCTTCCCTCTCGCTCACCCCATCTGTAACTTAAACTTCCCACCTGCAGTGCCGCCCCACTACTCAGAGGTTGTGTTTACATAGTGTACTCGTCTCGTTCTCACCAACTAGCCACCAGCATCCCACCCACTCATTTCCGTTCACCACACTCACTTTTACTCCTCCACTTTTGATATGCACGTTGCCAACCTACCTACAACACTCATCTTCAGAACGTATACTTTCCCCTCCTTATTTTACTACCCTCCGACATCCCAGCCCATCCTGACAACTCCTTCCCATCCACTTCAGTTGTGATGTGGCGAGAATCATAACAGTGTCTGCCATGCTTCTGTGCCTCATCTCCCTTCCTAATCCTTCCTCCCTCATCCTGTCTCTGCAGTATCCTTCCCCTGTCTAACGCTCTGTGCCTCACCTCTGCCTTCTGCCTCAGCTTCTTAATACGAAGTTTGTAATCGGAGTGGCCTGTGTCTCTGTATATTACCTTCCTGCCTACTCTCTTGCATACCCTCCTGCCTACCCACTGCCTCGCCCTCCATAAACCCTGTCAACACCCTGTCCACCTCCCTGCCTCAACTTTTTATGGTCTGCCCCCCCCCTCTCTCTCTCTCTCCACACACACACACACACACACACACACACACACACACACACACACACACACACACACACACACACACACACACACACACACACACACACACACACACACACACACACACACACACACACACACACACACACACACACACACACACACACACACACACACACACACACACACAGGCAAGTAGGCAAATGGAAACAGATTCCTTGACAGAAACTGAAACAAGAGAATGGGCTTAGGATTTAAAGGGAAGGGGAGGAGAGGTGAGGGAAAAGGTGGAGAGATGGAGGAGGGAGAGGTGGAGGGGTGGAAGGACTGAGGAGTGGAGGGGAGGAATGAACTGGAAAGGTGGAGAGAAAGGATGAATGTGAAAGGTGAAGGGGGGGGGTGGAGAGGTGGTAAAGAGGTGGAAGAGGGGAGTGGAGAAAGAAAATGGAATTGGAGAGAGATTATAATTGTTTGTAGGAGATTGTGGAGGGGTGTGTTGGAGTGGTGGAGTGGCTGTGTTGGAGTGGTGGGGTGGCTGTGGTGGAGGGAGTGTGATGGAGTGGTGGGGGGTGTATGGCGTGGTGGAGTGAGAGTGTTGGAGTGATGGAGTGGGTGTGTTGGAGAGGTGGGGTGGCTGTGGTGGAGTGAGTGTGTTGGAGCGGTTTAGTGGGTGTGGTGGAGTGAGTGTGGTGGAGTGGTGGAGTATGTGGAAAGCGAGGGAGGTGTCGGAGAGGGAGTCGAGGGAGCTTGTAGAAGGGGGTGTGGAAGATACTGAAGAGAGAGAGAGAGAGAGAGAGAGAGAGAGATACTAACAGTAGTCTGAGTGGGTAGTCTAGCTGCATTAGTGTTGCAGCCTACAGCCTGTAATTTAACTCCTCTCTCTCTCTCTCTCTCTCTCTCTCCACCCAATAAGTCACCATTACCTGCGTGAACTCTTCTCTCTCGCCTCACAACTTTAAGTCTGGCTTCCCTTGCTAGATCACTCGCTCACTCCCTCACACTAGATCATCCTCTCACTCCCTCACACTAGATCATCCTCTCACTCCCTCACACTAGCTCACTTTCTCTCACACTAGATCACTCATGCTCTTTCTCACACTAGTTCACTTTCTCCTTTCTCTCGTGCTAAATCACCACTCTCTCTCTCAAGCCACTTTCTCTCACATCTGAAACGGTAACACTTTCTCAACGATCATTCACTTTCACACTAGATCACATATTCTTCCATACTAGAGCATTCACTCTCTCACACTAGATCACATTGATTATCACTCTATCTTTCTGTTGTTTTCTCACACTTCATTATTCACTTTCTTTTTCTCACTCTCGCCTTTCTCACTTTCTCACACTTGCCTTTCTCACTTTCTCACACTTGCCTTTCTCACACTTGCCTTTCTCACTTTCTCACACTTGCCTTTCTCACTTTCTCACACTTGCCTTTCTCACTCTCTCACACTTGCCTTTCTCACTCTCTCACACTTGCCTTTCTCACTCTCTCACACTTGCCTTTCTCACTTGCTCTCACACTTTGCTTGCCTTCTCACTGTTACATTCACACTTTCCTGTCATACTTCTTTGGTTCTTTTCTCACACTGCTTTCTTACTTTCTCACACTTTTTTTTGTTCCATTGTTACTTAGTCTCATTTCTCTCTCACTTCTATCTCTCTCCCAACTCACACTTCTTTCTCACGTCTCGTATTTCTCACCCTTTTTTTCGCAGTCATTCATTCCTCTCTCTCTCTCTCTCTCTCTCTCTCTCTCTCTCTCTCTCTCTCTCTCTCTCTCTCTCTCTCATTTCCTCCTCTTCCTCCCCGTTTTTTCAGTCTTATTTTCCTCTCTCTTTCATTTCTTCCTTCTTTTCTTCCTTTTTCCCTTCCTTCCTTCCTACCTTCGTTCCACACTTTTCTTCCTCACTCCTTCCTTCCTTTTTTCTTCCCTTCCTTCCTTCTTCCCCTCCTTTCCACCCTTTCATCCTCCTTCCTTCCTTCCTTCCTTCACACCCTTCTCCCTCCCTCCCCTCTCCTTCCCATCTCCATCATTCTTAATCTCCTTCACCCATGAATCTTCATTCTTTCAACCTTTCACTCTTCCCCCTCCCCACCCATCCGTCCTTCCCCTCTTCCCCTCCTATTCTCCCTCTTCCTCCACCTCTTTTTCTCCCCTTTCCCCCTCTCCTCCTCCTCCTCCACCTCGTCCTCCTCCTCCTCGTTCTCCTCCTCCTCCTCCTCCCTTTTCTTCTTCCCTCGCTCCCTTTCTTATCTCCCATTACTTCCTCCTTCCCTCCCTCCCTCCTCTCTCCTCACCCCTTTGTCTTCCACCTCCCTTCCTTCCTTACCTCCTCCTGCCTTGATTCCCTCCTTTCCTTTTCCCTACTTGTTGATTAATATGACAGTGATTTTGATGATGATGATGATGATGATGATGATGATGATGTTGATGAGTAGCCTGTGACTGTGATGGTGATGATGCTGGAGGCGATGTTGAGCCGTTGATGATGATGATAATGGTGATGATGATGATGATGACTCCAGGCTTCTTCTATTTCCTCTCCATTTCCTTTTTCCTCACCGCTCCTCTTTCCCTTCTTGTCTTCTCCCTCCCTTCATTTCTCCCCCTCTCCCCTCCTCTCCCTTCCCTTCCCTCTCTTCTTCCTTTCTCCCTCTCCATTCTCTCTCTCTCCTCTTCACGTCTCTTACTTCCCTATTTCCTATTTCTTTCACCTTTCTCTTCTCCCTCATTCCATAGTTCCTCTCCTTATCTCATTTTCACATTCCTCTTTCTCTCCTCCCTCTCTTCTCCAAATCCCTTTCTTTATATCTCCTTCCCCCCTTACTTCTCTTCCCCCTATCCAGTTATCTTTCTCCCCAACCATTCTCTTCTATCCCTCTTCCCCTCTCCCTACCTCTCGTCTCTCCCACACGCTCTCTCTACACTTCTCTTCCCTTCCGACTACTGTTTCCTCTCTTTCTACTTTCCTTCAGTGCCCTTTGTTAGTCACCTCTCTCTCTCTCTCTCTCTCTCTCTCTCTCTCTCTCTCTCTCTATCAATTTTCCATAAACCTCATCCTTCCTCCTTATCCTCTCCTCCTTCTCCTCATCCTCTCCTCCTATGTAGCATCATATTTTTTTCTTCCTTCTTTGCTTCCCTCCCTCCCACTTTGTTTTCTTCCCCCCCTTTCCTTTGTTTTTCCATCATTCCTTTCCCCTCCTTCCTCTTTGTCTCTCCCTAAATTCTTTTCTTCGCTTTCTCCTGCTTACCCCTCTTCCTTCTCCTCTTTTTCCCCTCCTTCCTCTCCCCTTTGCTTTTCCTTCCTCTCTCCCTCCTCCCTTCCTTTCTTTTCCCTCATTGGAAAGGTAAACACATTAAAGCTTGTAAATGCGCGTAGTCTGCGTAATTAATCTTCTGATATAGAAGCCTTTGTGTTTTCCTGAGGATTATGATGTAATTGGTAAAACAGAATCGTGGCTAAATATTGAGCAGAGAGAGATTTCCTGCCGAAGTTTAGTTTACCAGGCTATCACATTTTCAGGTGTGAAAGGAAAAATAGAGAAGGGGGAGGTGTGTTATTATTTATTAAATCAGGATTTCATCCAGTCATAATTACCAAGCTATGTATTGAAAACATTGACAGTGTTCATATTCAGCTTAAAAATGAATCTTGTCATAAAATCACGGTTGTCTTAATTTATCGTCCACCCGGTCAGCCACGTAACATCAGCAATGAAATCTATAGTCAAAATGCCGAATCTCTTGTATACAAAGCACCATAATATTTGGTGATTTTAATTTACCAGTTCCTAAAAGGAGAGAAGCCCTATCCTCTCACACAGGGTTAGACGTATAAACACTCTTGCAGGAAAATTCATTGTATCAGTTTTCAAATGATCCAACACGTGGAGCTAACATCCTGGATCCTTTCTTAGCCACATCAGAAAATTTAGTGAGTAACGTTATTCTAGGAGAAGAATTTGGTAAAAGTGATCATTTCATAATTAAATTTAACATTAACTTCAGTGAAGACAATGTTAGGGCCAGTTGTGTGAGTGCCTGACTAAAAGAAGGCAAATTTTAATAAAGGCAATTGTAGGTGCAGGTGACTGGCGTCCCATTGTCGAAATATTTGATACCACTGATGCATGGAAATTTTTAACAGAGACTTCAGATAGTGCTGTCGGGTTATGTATTCCATTGCACCACAGAAGGCCTGCCAAAAGTCTAAAACCAAATGGTGAAATTCTAATATTAAACACTGTCTGGTAGCAAAAAATCTCATATAAAATTAAAATACCACAAAGAGTCAAAATGATAAAGACAAATATGATGCTCTTCGACAGAAAGCCAGAAAAGTAATTAAACACTGTAAGAAAAACCTTGAGGCACATATTGCCAGTATCAGTATATCAGATTCCGAGAAAATTTTCTGTTATATAAGAAGCAAAAAGGTAATAACTTCAGCAATCGGGTCGCTTATCACAGTTAACAGGGAGCACACTTTTGATGAAACTAAGATGTTGAACATTCTGAATACTTTCTTCACGTCATTGTTTACAGTAGAAAATACACATACGATTCCTGCCGCTTCTTCAGGTCCTATAGATGAGAGCAACATTAGCAATGACATTACAGTTAGTGATCGTGATGTACTACTTATGAATTAGTAATTAAAGAGAGTAAAACACCAGGGAGGTTTGGTGGGTGGGGGGTCTTTCTGCTTTTCTCTCCTTGTCTTTAATTAATTGAATAGTTTTATTAGTTATAACCTTCCCAATGCTAAATAGCCACGAAAAGACCAACAGGTTGGTTGCTGTTTGATTTCCTTTGTATCCCTTTGTACTTAGCAATTCCTTCGTCTCCTTCCTCCTCTTGTTTCCACTCCCCTCTTTCCTCTTTCTTTTCTTCTCTCGTTTTCCTTTCTGTCCCTTCTCCTCTTGTTTCATCTCCCCTCTTTCCTCTTTCCTCTCCTCTCTTTTTCCTTCCCATCTCTTCTCCTCTTCCTTCTTATCCTTTCTCTCCTCCTTTCCACTTCCCTCCCCCCTTCCTTTCTCTCCCCTCTCTTTCCACCTCTTCCGTTTTATTCCTTCTCCCCTCTCTTTCCTCCTCTTCCTTTTTATCCCTTGTCCCCTCCTTTCCTCTCTCCTCTCCCCTCCCTTTCTCTCCCCTCTCCTTTCTCCTCTTACTACCTCTTTCCCTTCGCCTTTTCTTCCCCTCCTCTCTTCTTTCTTCCAAGTCCACTTCCTTCTTCTATCTTCCCTCTCCCTTCCTTACTCTCTTCTCTTCCCAATCGCTTAATCGCTATCCTTCTCCTCTCCTCACCCCTCTTCCATGCACTCTCCGTTTCTCTCTTCTCTCCTTCTCTCATTCCTGGCTCCTTCTCTTTCTGTCTTCAATATTTCTCTTTTCATTCCTCTTTCCCATTCCTTTACCCTTTATCGACCTCTTCCCTTTCCTTGCCCTTCTTCTCTTTTTTTCCTCTCTTTCTCCTCTGTTCCCTCACCTTCCTTTCCCCATTTCCATCCTCTTACCATCCCTTCTCACCTCATTCTTTTCCCCATCCCCTTGTTTTATTCCATTCCCTCTACTCCCCCACCCTCTTTCCTCGTCCCTCTCCTCTCTGCTCTTCCACCTTTTGCACTCTCTTCCTTCCTTCTTTCTCTTCTCCCCTCCTCTCCTTTCTGCATCATCTCCTCATTTCTTTTCCTTTCCCGTCCTCTCCCACCCTCCCTCTCATCTCCTTTGTTCCATCTTCTTTTTTTTTTTATCATTCTTTGCATTTTTCTTCCTGTTCATTATTCCCTTTTCTTTTCCATATTCCATGTTTATTATCTCTCTCTCTCTCTCTCTCTCTCTCTCTCTCTCTCTCTCTCTCTCTCTCTCTCTCGATATTCCTCTTTCAACCATCTTCCCTCCCCTCCCTTCCTCCCTCCACCTCTCCTTCCGTCTCCACCTTCCCTCCATCCCTCTTTCTCTCCACGGTAGGTAATATCCCCATTCATAGTCAAACTCCTCCTTACTGTTTTCTTTCCTCCTCCTCTCCCTCCTTCCACTGTCCTCTCAACCCGTTTCTCTCTTTCCTACCTTCCTTCCACCTTCCCTCTTCTCTCTTCCTCCTTTCCATCCATCCACCCATCTTTCAGTTTTTCTCCTCCACCTTCACTTCGTTCGCTTCCTCCTTTCTCTCTCTCTCTCTCTCTCTCTCTCTCTCTCTCTCTCTCTCTCTCTCTCTCTCTCTCTCTCTCTCTCTCTCTCTCTCTCTCTCTCCCTACCATATTTTTCCTCTTATGTCGTAAGTGACTAGAAAGTGTGACGGGAATAAAGAGAGAGAGAGAGAGAGAGAGAGGGAGAGAGAGAGAAGGAGGTGAGTTACTAAATTTCCAAACTAAGTTAATTCATACTGTTACTTTAACTTGGTAACGGAATTAGGAGGTAGCACTTAAAGGGTAGCAGAGAAGAGGAAAGAAACTGAAATGTAAAATACCTTCTTTCTCCTCCTCCTCCTCCAACAAAAATAACCGTCTCAAATCTCTGTGCACGCAAGAAGGAGTCGACTTTGTCATTCTGCGCGACCAGTCCTATTAGCAACACATTCTTTTCCAAAAGATGGTCTCCATTTGAACTCGGTAGGAGCGGCACGGCTAGGTAGACCTTTACACAATAACGTGGCCCTCAAAAAAAAAAAAAAAAAAAAAAAAAAAAAATAATAATAATAATAATGCACAGCGTCCGGAAGCCGCAACCTTAACGTAAATATCCTTAAATTCAGTTCAGAATTAGAGTCTGCAATGTTAACGCATCTACTCTACACAACAAATTGGAGGATTTAGAATCTCTTATTTACCTAGAAAATTATGACATCGTCGGCATCACAGAGTCCTGGATTAACACATCTGACCATGACTTTTTAGTGGAATACTCATTAAAAGGGTAAAATATTTTCATCTGTGAGCGACCACACCGAGCTGGTGGCAGTGTTTTACTAGACACGTCACGTCATTACACATTTATCATTTTATTAAATCCAAATAAAGTCGTAGCCTATAAGCTCAGATTAGGATCTGCGCAGATAAATCTGAGTTAATGGTCACTACTCTTACTTTGACCTATGATGGACTGTGGATCACTTAGGGTCCCTATTAGTTAAGTGACCACCATCATTTTTTTTTTTTTTAAATGTATCAGGGATCACTGCTTCAGGAAGTGGCTTGTGTAATTGTCCTGCAAGGGAAAGTTCCTTGTTTCAGTGGAGTGAATGGAGCTGGGGCCTGATTGACTGCTGCCTACCTTAAAAATGCCAGGCAAGCCTGCGCACCACCCAAGAACATCCAGACTTTGCATTTTCCACACAGTGCCTACAGACGCCCTGTTAACTCAATGTACCCGTACATAATGTCATGCCCTAGTTTTTTTCTTATTTGAGTATTCATTTTACTTTATTATTAAATTCTCTTTCAGATTATTCAAAATGGTTGCTTATAGGTAAAGTATTATAGAATGTAACTTTGCCTTTTCAGTCTTTCCTATGAAATTTCGATGTCAGTTTTTCCATACTGCATGGTGGTCCTTCTCACTCTTTCCTGCCAGTTTTAGCTGGAGGGTCTGGAGGCAGGGGAAGCCTTCTTGTTATACTGACTTTATCCTTCAGCATGTAGAATCAGATCTCACAGTCATAACCACTCTGAAAGAAGCAGCCTCGAAAGGACCGTAAGTTCTGTTGCTCATTGTCATCCTCTGTATTCCTTTGTATTCTATTGTATTCCTCCTCCTCCTCCTCTGCTGATAAACTCAGAGGAACCTGGCACTACCAGATTTACATAACATTGTGTAAAACCTGATTTTCTCTCACATTCTCAACTCAGAAACTCAGAAACACTCGGCCACATTTCACAGGCTCATTCCCTCTTCCAACTCATAAACTCAAACAGCGATATCTTACAACTCCCTTTCCCTCACCGTAACTATTCATAAACTCAGGAGCACACAGCCACATCTCACATCCTCATTCTCTCGTATACTAGCTAGTTGTTGCTTTTGTTGCCTAACCTCCGAGCAGCCCCGTAGACCACAGGTAAAGAGCTGCTTCTTTGGGAACGTCCTGCTGGTACGGTACAGTACATACACAGTGTAGGGAACTGGCGCCCCTTAGTGGTAGACAGCGCCTCACCAGGGTCGGACTAGAATCCTTCCCACAGCTAGATGCAAGGACGTAAGAGGAGGTTTAACTCCCGGCTAGACACTGCAGCTGCTCCACCCAAGATGCACAACACCACCATGTGTAGGCTTCTCGTCAGTGCCTAGGTAACTAGTACATTTTATACACTCAAAAGCACCTAGCCAGATCTTGCAACTATTCTCACAGACCCCATCATGCCCTCTTCAGACTTTCTTACAAACTCATTTCTCCAGCACTTTCATAACCATCTGCCCCCCTCAGCCCACTTGCAACCCCCGTCACAACCCTCTCACAGTCTCTTAAGTCTTCGAACTCTTACAATATGCCTCACTCCTCTTCTCACTCTCATACTCTCCTCACACCTTCACATCCTGTCTCAGAATCATCTCTCACACCTTCTCATCCCTTTTTACATTCATCTCTCCCCCACACCCTCTCTCACAATCCTCTCACACCCACTTTCACAACCCCCATGAGAGAAGCAGCGAGAGGAATGGCTTGTGAGAGGACGGAGGTGTTTTGTGACGGCCTGCGATTTCCACTTTAACTTTGCTCGTTTGTCAAGGTGGGAATATGTGGTGGTGACGCTGGAATATACTGCCCCCACTACACCACTAACTACCACCCCAGCCACACCACTACACTGCCACACCAACCAGTACCTCCACCGCAGTAGTTACAGCCACATCTATCACATCACACTACCACACCAACCAGTGCTACAGTATCATCATCAGACTTGCAACACCTACCACAACACACTACCATATCTACCAGTACTATTACCGACATACTTCCCACCACACCTACCACACCACACTACCACTTGTACCAGTACCGCCACCATCACCATACTACTACTCCTACCAGTACCTCCATCGCTGTAGTTACAGTCACACCTACCACATCACACAACCACACCTACCAATATCATCACCATCAGACTTACAACACCTACCACCAGTAAAGCCTGCTGCACCACCAACAGGTAATCCCACAGATGTTTAATAATATTCAGCTTAATCCTGCTTCATCGTTGAAAATGCATGGGGTTTCATTTACTCGGGACTTATCTTGGAAAGATCATAGTACATCTCTTGTAAAATCTGCTTCCAAGAGATTGGGTGTGCCAAGCCGACTCCGTTCCTTCTTTACCCCTGCACAATTGTTGACTCTATACAGGGGTTTTATCCGCCCCTGCGTGGAGTACAACTCTCATGTGTGGGGAGGCTCCCCGCATACAGCTCTTCTCAGTAGGGTGGAGTCAAAGGCTTTTCATCTCATTAACTCCCCCTCTTACTGACTCCCTTTAACCTCTGTCTCTTTCTATGCACTGTTGCATCTTTATCTCTTTTCTATCGCTACTTCAATGGTCACTGTTCCTCTGAACTGTCTGCATGCATTCCTCCACCTCTACAACGGGCGCGTAGCACCCGTCTAGCAGCAAACTCTCACCCCTTTTCTGTCCAACTCTCTAATGCAAGAGTTAACTGTTACTCCCAGTCCTTCATTTATGCAACAGGTCAACTCTGGAACTGTCTCCCTCTGTCTGTATTTCCTGCGTCCTATGATCTCCAGTCTTTCAAACGCAGTGTGTCCAGGCATCTCGAAATGATCGGATCTTGAATTTGGCTCTCTCTTATATTTTGTTTTTGTCTTGGAAGGAACAACAACTGCGGGCTCGCGGCCTTTGGTTCCCTCTTCCTCGCATTAAAATAAAAAAAGCATACTTTATCGCATGCGACACTGGTTCAACCACAGCACCCCTTGTGTCCGCCAAGCAGTATGTGGCCAGAAGAACGCTTCCAAAGTTTATTACGCTGGCGGGGCGCGAACCCTCGTTCTTCAGTGTACGAAATCGCACACTTTACCACTGTACCACAGAGGCTACATGTATAGATAGATGATACATAGATAGCAGCAATTTTATATGTTTACCATTTTGCCTGTGATACTGTAAGTTTAAACATTTGATAAATGCATATTATTATTATTATTAAGGTTTTGTCAAGGCTGAAATACTGAATAAGCAGGCTTTTTACTAAACCTTAGTGAATGTCATTTTGTGTGTGTGTGTGTGAGAGAGAGAGAGAGAGAGAGAGAGAGAGAGAGAGAGAGAGAGAGAGAGAGATTGTAGCTGAATGTTTTGTTGAAATAAACACAGCAGTATTATGGTAATGCAGTATGTGATATGTATATGATATAATGTCAATGAACTGACATACTTCCCAAATTAATGTGCATTTTACATTGTGAATATTTAAAAGTAAAACTGTTCTCTTCTAATCTACATAGGGAACTAAGCCTGGATAATATGCCGATAGGAACCCCTTTACCACAGTCCTGGATAACAGGAACAATCTATTAAATTCAGCCAAATCTCCGTCAGTCTTAAAAACTGCGGCCGAAAAATGTAAACACTCCCGGTGTTAATCGATCAAGCGTCGTCTGGCAACTTATGCTGATCTTTATATGCCTAGAAATAAGTCTACCTGAAGCATAGAGAAAAAGTTCATTTTTATACAGCTTTCCAGTTTAAGAAAGCACCACGTGCAGTCATAGAATAACAAATATTAAAAAAGTGCCATAAAATCTGAACAATAGTTAAGAGGCCTGGTAATATCTAGCAGCAACCAATGATCTTTATACCAACTTGAGTGAAGCCCAGCAGATATTATTTCGATACACCAACATGGCGGCTGTCTAGTCTCTCTTTCTGTAGGGTCTTTAACAAGTACGATCATCACCAATTTACCCTACCACACCTACCACACCACAGTACCATGGCTATCGTTTCCTCTGCCACTACAGTTACTACTGAAGCAAACCAAGCACAGTTAGTTCCACACCACACCCACATCATCACCACTACATGCTGTACAGTGTCGCACATACTACCACACTACCATACCCACAAGTATCATTACCAGTACCACTGCCACCAATACCACACATCATTATCAAGCCATATCCTGCCCACTCCCCAACCCACCCAGACCTAAACCCCTTACTCAACTCACCCACTCAGACCTAAAAACTTGACAAAAATTACCTCAGAGTCCATTGCACTGATAAGACTGATTTGTGTCACACACATCCATGGGCATCACCTGCATCGATATCTGTTGACCTGTGCTGCTCTGATAAACATGAAATGAACTGAAATGATCTAGCCTTTGTGAAAACTGCCTGAATTTGATCTGTATTGTCAGGACTTTGAACTGAGTTAGGATTGGCAGACTAGATATAAGCTGACCTGGATGTATGCGTATGATGATCAATGACCGTTTTACTCTAATTTTGCCTAAAATTCCCATCTCCCCATCTTGCATGTTGGATTGTAACAATAGATTAACACTAGATTCTGGTGCTAGTCACGAAGAAGTGTTATGAAGATGCAAAGGCGTAGTATTATTTTTTCCTGCCACTAAGCAACGGAAAGTAAGGTGCAAAAGGACGAATAGCTGGGCCAAGTTAGAATAAGGAGGGTATAGAACTTATTAGAATAGGTCAGAGTTGATGTGAAGACGGCCTTTCAATGAACCTGACCACAAGTGAACGGCCCTGAACGGATCTGAACTGAGTGTATATGAGCCTCAATGGTATAGGGGCCTACCTGGGTGTATAGGGGCCTACCTGGGTGTATAGGGGCCTACCTGGGTGTACAGTATAGGGGCCTACCTGGGTGTATAGGGGCCTACCTGGGCACACATAGACCTGAATAATAACCCAACTGGACTTCAATCTCTCCAAGTTGACATGACTAGCCTGAAATTGATATAAAGGGCCTGGATGGATCTAGAGTGGCGTGAATGACTCTGAATCGGTCTAAATGATTCTGAACTGCTGAAATATTTTGAGTAGCCTGAAATAATGTGACTGGGTGAGATTGGATGTGAGTCTGAATGGACATTAAGTGGCCTGAACACACCTCATTGAAGCTGGAAAAAGTATATATGATAGAATGATCCTAAGCTGGCCCTGAGTAACAGAAATTTGAGTGGTCGTAAACTGGCAGAAATGAGCCTAACATGAATATAAAAACGGCTGAACAGACATGACGGTATTAACCTGGTGTCAGCTAATTAATAGATTACTCCTAAAGATTTCAAATTCGAAAAAAGAGCCATTTCGGTTGCTTTCCTGACGCAGTTACCCGGTGACTGCCAAAGTTACTCGACACAGGTACATGGTCGACGAATGCGTTTGTTTTGTGTGTGTGTGTGTGTGTGTGTGTGTGTGTGTGTGTGTGTGTGTGTGTGTGTGTGTCCTGTTTGTAATTTCTGTCTTTCCTTTCTTCCCCATCTTTTTCCATTTTCTTCTCGTCATTCATTTAATCAGTTTTATATTACATCATTCCCTCCCCATGTTCCTTCCTTACTTTCCTTTTCTTCCCTTACTTTTTCCTTGTTTCAGTATTTCTTTCAGTCTCCCAATTTGTCCCCTTTCCATATCCTTTAATTTTATGTTGTCATTTCTCCTTGTCGTTCCCTCTCTCTCACTCCTTCTCCTTCCTCTTTTGTATTATCCCGTCTTTCCAAGTTTAGTCTCTTCCTTCTTCCCTTCCTTTCTTGTCCTTCCTTCTTCACAGATCTCAGTATTCCGTCCAGTTTCTTTAGGTTTCTTCTTAATGTTTTCTTGTTTCAGCATCATCAGTTCATCATCCTTCTTTTGGATTTATCATTTCACTGTGTTTTGCATTTTCCTCCTCGCCTATGTCGATAATTTCCCCTCCCTGCTCTTCCTCTCGGCCTGTTTCTCTTCCTCCATCTTGTTCTCGTCTGTTTCCGTCAATTTTTTCATATTTACCGTCCTTTTCGGCATCATCATCATCATCATCATCATCATCATCATCATCATCATCATCATCATCATCCCTCTCCTCTCTTCTTCCTCCTCCTCCTTCATTGTTTCTTTGTCACCACTCGTAAGCTTTCTTTCATTTTTCCTCTTCCTCCTCCTCCTCCTCTTCCTCCTCCTCCTCCTCCTCCTCCTCCTCTTCCATGTGTGTTTGCCAGGCACAGTTTCAAAGGCTGTTAGACACGTAAAAATAAAATCGACAAGAAAAATACGTGTCAAAAAATCCATGTTTGGCACGAGCACTTCAATGGCCTTTGCTCGCATCACAGGAGGTCGTAAAAAGGCGGACGGGACTGAAAAAACTATATAGACAAACCAAAAAAGAAAAAATACGGACGGAAATAAAAAAAAAGAACGGAAACGAAGAGAGACGGACAGACGGTAAAAAAGACGTCCTTTCTAAACTAAATTAAATGTTTGGTGGTGATAAGAACAAAATAAGTCGTCGCAGAAAAAGGGTTTAGAGAGAGAGAGAGAGAGAGAGAGAAGCAGACAGACAGATAAACAGACAGACTGATAAAGAGAGAGAGAGAGAGAGAGAGAGAGTGTCGTCGATAAGTGAAATACTGATATGAAGGACCTGCGATTGAAGTTATATACGCTAATTTAGGGAATATTGCGAATCTTATTTCAATTTTGTGTAATTAGTTTCACTGGTCATCCATCCAACACGGGTACGGCGATAACAAGCAATATATTCCCACCTGTCCTAGTCTAGACAGTGGTCATTTGTGCATCAAAGGTGACATTTGTGTGTGTGTGAGAGAGAGAGAGAGAGAGAGAACATATTGCATGAAACAGTTTGGGCCAGCCTAAGTGGAAGGATTGAGGGTCTGTGTGGGATAAAGTGATTTAATTTTGTTAATAACAGGTTAAAGGTCAAGATCACAGAGTAAAGTGACTTCAGACAATTAAGATTCCATTTATATCAAACTTGTTGGGAACGATCATGATTAAATAGTGATGAAGTGATGTGTTTTCGACAACAATCCGTCAGAGGTCAAGAAAATTTCAAGGTGAAGGATAGCGTCCTATAACACAAGCATTTCTGATTCAATTTTGACGAAACTATGAAATGGTTATAGGTCAGGCAAGGGTAAGTGATTTGAATTTAAGGACAATCCGTTGTAGGTTAAGGTCACACGGCAAGGCCCAAATGCTCGACCTTAATATTGACTGTTGGCCGCAGGTGTTACACTCTGAGTGTCCGTGGTTTATGTCATACTCTTGCTATTTCCAGACGATTTTATTCATTATATAATAGACTCTTCTTGCAGGAGTGGTTAGACACAGCCTTCATTATTGCCTTCGCTAAAGGGGGCAACCTCAGAGCTGAATAAAATCGTCTGGAGGAGGAACAATATTTACAAAGACGCCAGCGTCAAATCCCTTACCCCTTTCAATACGGTGATGTCTTCTTGAAGTACAGTATATTTGTGCTGTCAGATTTACTTCGTTCAGTTCACGAGACTCTTCATGTAGACTGATGGTAAAGAAGACCATATCCAACGCCTCCTGTCCGAGAAGCCTATTATAAACTGAGTAGCACAGGCTGTGAATGGCGTAACTGAAAAAGACACAACGTCATCTTATTCTCAGTGTTAAAGTGAACCTTCAGGAGCACTAGGATGCGCAAGCTCGCTATGAATAATGGGGGGCGCGGTAGCACAGTGGTAGCGCGCTGGACTCGTAATCGGGGGATTGCGAGTTCGAGGCTCGCCCGGGCTGCCGTGCTGGGAGTGGTAGCTCGCTCCTGTAACCCTAGCGGGGCTATATAGTCCAATACAGGGCTTAGCTCGGGGGAACTCCATTTCTCCCATTTTTTTCGCTATGAATAATAGGAGTATGAAGAAGGTATTAAGAAACGGTAACAGCCAATCCCTTATTACCCCTCTCACTGCCCTGAGGACCTGGAGTTTGGGTGGGGCCGAGGCGAGGCTGCCTTAGACCAAATCATTAAAGCGGGAGGAGACCAGCTGGCAGCATATTACGTGATGGAAAAATTCCCAGTGGTAAATGGCAGATTGTAGTTAGTTGGGTTCCATCGACCCTGCGAGGTACTGTTAGAAGGGTGAAGTGTGTCTACAGGTTTTGTCGCTACCCACACACTTATAACTCTTAGGCAGACACCTCAATCACAAGTACCCTAAATATGGTGCGGAGTCCAAGCTGAGATGCGCACCCCAGCAAATCTTATTACTCAAAAACCTTTTTTTCCTTAATTTTCAGCACCTTTTCCAAAATAATTAGCTCGTTTGGGCACTTCATTTGGCTCCTAGTCCAAAGAAATCATCAACTGTACCATGACCAACCTTAAGATGGGATTTCTTACAAAAAAAAAAAAAAAAAAATGACGCCATTTGATTTGTTTTTTGAAAATCTCCAGCAGTAATACATTAGCGCATTCTTATTAGTATTATTCTCCGAGTAATTGTGTGTGTGTGTGTGTGTGTGTGTGTGCGTGCGTGCGTGCGTGCGTGCGTGTGTGTGTGTGTGTGTGTGTGTGTGTGTGTGTGTGTGTGTGTGTGTGTGTGTGTGTGTGTGTGTGTGTGTGTGTGCCGACTCTGAACAGACTTTAATGACCGTCCCTTGAAGCCCAGAAGTCTTCTCGCGTGCCATACACCTTCACATATCAACACCTCGGCATTAATACTAAAAGGCCGTATTGAATACATGCTAAAGCTGTCCCATTTAAGGCTAATGTGATGGTATTACTGAGGCTGCTTTAAGACCCATTGGTATTAAAATATTAGTAAAATCTGTCTTAACAAAATTAAAACAAACAAATTGTTCCCTGTCCCAGCCTGGCGTTAAACTCGCGTCCTTTCAAGCAGCGGATCTTTTCTCTGACCACGGAGCCTCCTAGGACCAAGAGCAGATACATACCGATCCTCCTTTCTCTCCCTGCCGCCATGTCGACATTGATTTCAGGCCGGAGCATTGAGAGAGAAATTCCCAAGCTCGCGAGGGTATTTTTACGGGAGGGAAACGAGCAAGGCATATTTGACGTGCTGGTAAAAAGTGGTTATTGTTTTACGGCCGAGAGAGAGAGAGAGAGAGAGCATGTGTGTACGTGTGCGTGCGGGCGCGTGGGGCGATGTGTTACAGTGCAAATACAGACGAAGAGCTGTATTGCCCATCAAAGTAGAAGAGTTGTAAAGAAGAGGAATCAAAGGCTGAAAAACCTGACAAAGCCATGCTCATTCCAATTCGATATGTCTGTACGCACTGGATCATAAAGAAAGGAGGTCATAGGCAAAGGGAAAGGGAGACAGATAAACGGGTCCAGAGCTGGCCAGTTGTGTAGCCAGCATGAAAATCGAGAACAGACTATCAGTTAAATCCCTTGAGCGCCTTCCATATCATACTCCACTCTCTAAACGACTTCTGAAACTTCTGAGAGATTCTTTGTACAGGAAAAGTTTAGCATGTATAAAAGGGTGGGTTTCGCTGTTTATTTAGTATGAGTTTTTTATTTATTTATTTATTTATTTATTTGAGCTAAAAAAAGTTGTTCGGAGGCAGCAAAAATGACTTGACCTAAGACGCCTTCGTGGTCAAAGGGTTAAGCCGCACTAGAGAGCTGGACGAGACTTGTGTAATGAACAGTAATCATCATCATCATCATCATCGTCATTGTTTTGTCATCATCATCATCATCATCGTTTGTCGTTTTCGTCGTTGTCGTCGTCGTCGTCGTCGTCGTCGTCGTCATAACCATTTCCCATGCTCGTTCACTCAGGCTGGGAGATTTAATGCCCTGCTCTGAAATCTGTTTTACCTTAGGAGTTACGAGGCAGTTTGCACCGCGCATTACATCCCCACTCTTATGCACGTACGGCGAATTTCCCGTTCCTTGCTCCCGACCCTGCTGTTCCTCTTGCATATTTGATACTTGATAGATACTGACAATTTTAGTAAACTTGGAAGAGGTTTATGACACACACACACACACACACACACACACACACACACACACACACACACACACACACACACACACACACACACACACACACACACAGAGGCACAATTTGCAGATGCTGCTTCTCTCTCTCTCTCTCTCTCAAGGAGGAACTGGTACGTTAGTAAGATATATAGATTTACATAGTCATAAACCATCTATGCTTCTGTAATCCAACCAGCCATGTGTCTCGTAACTATCCTACCAGCTATGCCCCTCTAAGTCAACCATGCATGCCCCTTTCAACTATTCTTTCATGCCTTTTTCAACCATTCATCCATGCCCTTGAACGAACTATCCACTATTTTTTTTTTTTTAACCACCCATGCCTCTTCTACTTAACCATCCATGCCCCTCATAGTCAACCATTCATGTCTTCATAGGCCATCCATGCATTTTCCACCCAGCCATTCATACCTTTTATTTATTTATTTTTTTAACCATCTATACCTCTTTCAGCCAGCTTATTTTAACCATCCATGTTGACCTCATTTAGCCTTTTATAACCATTCATGTCTCTTTCATCCAGCCATCCGTACCTCTTCATTCAGCCATCCATGCTCTTTTTCCAGCAGGCACCCACCCACTTTTCTCACTGAACCATCCACGTTCCTCTGTGTAAACAACCATACCTCTTATACACCATCCATACAACCCTTGGTCATACTTTTCATTACCGACCGTCCATCCTTCTCCATGCCTCACTCTCCATGTTTCATCCCAACACTCATGCATCACCAGCTTCAAGAATCACGGTGTGAGGCTAAGGCACACCTGTTTTCTTACCTGTAAATCATTTCTGACTGGTGTAAAAGAAGCCTTGATAAATTTTTCTGCATCAAAATCTCAGTCCATCCATCTTTCAACTCGCAACAATCTTCCATATGTCTTTTCTCCTTGGTGTTTTTTCTTTTCGTGATTTACCAAGAAACATCACATCATTTCTTTTATAAAATTAGTAGAGACTGGCTGCCTTGGACTCATTGCGTGCGTCGTTTATCTGCGCAGCGATTGATTTTGTACTGGGTCTTTATTCCACCCACTGTAAGGTAGGGCACAGGTCACAGGGGCTCTCCACATGTAGCTCTTCTAAACAGGGTGGAGGGAAAACACATAAAGCTCTTCTGAGCAGGGTGGAGGCAAAGGCTTCTCGTCTCATTTGTTCCCCCGCCTCTTGCTAGTTTCCTCTCCTCGTCACGGTCTCGCTCCTCTCTACCACTGTCGCTATTAAAATGGTCACTGCTCTTCCGACACGCACGTAGCACCCGTCTAACAACGCACCCTACACCCCCTTTTCTGTCCAACACTGCGATGCAACGTTAACAACTACTTTCAGTCCTTCATGTATGCAACTGGTTAATTCTGAAACTGTCTTCCTCAGTTTATCTTTCATTCTGCCTATGACCTCCAATCCTTTAAATGTAGTGTATCCAGGCATCTAAAAATGAACGAATATTGCTTTTAGCTCTATGTTGGTCAATTTCTTCTTTAAACGCCATCCGGCCTTTGATTTTTTCTCTTTCCATTAAAATATTAAACAGCCGTGCAGCATATGGCCATCCAATCATCCCACCCCGGAACGGAACCATCCAGGCATCCCTCCTCCAGCCATCCATCTCTCCCTGTGACTGGCTAACAACACAAACAATAGGCAATGAAGAATGGTTTTTGTCTAACTAGTGTTCGGGCCTTCATTACATTACCCTGCTCTCTCTCTCTCTCTCTCTCTCTCTCTCTCTCTCTCTCTCTCTCTCTCTCTCCTGTATTTACTCATTTCTTCCCACCCGTTCTTATATTTTCTTCCTCTTCACTTGCGTCCCCTCTCTCCACCCTTCAAATCCCTCTCATTCATTTTTCTTCCCTCTTTCCCTACCTGTCTTCCCTCACTGTTCCTCCTCTTCTTCCCTCCCTTCTTTTCTCCAACTCTTGTCATTTTTTCCTATTCTTACTTCCCCCTCTCTCTTCCTCCCTGTAATCACTCCCTCCCTCCCTCTTTCCCTCCCTCTCCCTTTCGTGCGGATCGTGGTCTGGGGAAGAATTGGGGCCTAACAAATAAATGAATAAATAAGTAAATAAAAGTCTGCCTCAGTGACGCTCGTGTGGTCGGTAGGCATTTGATCTAAGTCATCCTTTTTCCTTTTACAATATTATCCCGTAATTGTTGGGTAGGGGCCATGTTTGATTTATAAATTTTGAGTATTTATAAATCGTGGGTCTACAAGGTTTCTATGCTTAAACCAGAAATAGGGAAGTAAAATGCAAAGCCCATAGTTTTTATATATTTTTTTAAGTACTTGACAATGATGGAAAGTATTTGGCCTTCCTGTATAGTTGCTGACTGCGTTCTGTAATATGGGATGCAGGCTGACACACCCAATGAGCATTAGCGTTCCATAATTGACCTTTAGTAATTTGGGGTTTTGCATTCCACCTTGCGACTTAATGTTGATGCTTACACCTTAATTCTTGGGTCCGTTTTCTCGTCGGTCAAGGAGACTCCCCAGCACCTCTTCCTTAGCGATTTATTTTTGGATATGGCTGGTTAATATCCATATATACCAGTGTATTGTTTATGCAGGGTGTTGCGGTGTTGGAAGGATCTATATAACCCAGAACAGTATGGAAATGTGTAAGCAAAATATATTCACTTAATTTTCTGTAGCCCTGATTTTGATCCCAGCGTCACCGGAACCCCATCAGTACAGACTCCACAGCAATTTTCCCAGGCTATTTAGCCAGCTGTAAAGAAAGAGGTCAACTTTTCCATCACATCTAAAACTTCTGTGGTAGTTTCAAGCTGTGTACAGAACAGATGTTCATCTTTGAAGTCATGCATGAATCCATACCTGAAAAACACGAGTAGCTGTGCTCAAGAACTCATACATTGACTCATCCAACTGTGCCGCGAACACACCAGCAGGAAGCAATTTAATCTCCTGTATCATGTGTTCCATGATATCAGCTGACATTACACTAATTCTCCTTTTCACTGTGTCGTTTGTCAAGGAAATCTGCCGAATCTTATGTGCACTTGACTCTTCTAGAACCCACTTGACCATCTTTACAACACACGGCGTAATTAAAGTTTCACCAATCATGTGGGCCTTTTTCTTCCTTGCTCCTTCAAGGGACACCTCAAATGATGCTTCTACTACACCTAAGTTCTGTTGTTGGAAAGCACCACTCCCATTCAGTCTCTGCTTTCCCAAACTCTGTTCATGGCGCTTGAAGAAACTGGGATCTTTCTCCGCATACTGAGAGTGGATTGTCGTCAAATGATGTTTCACCTTACTAGACATCATAGGATCATTCCCCAGCACTTGGAAACACAGCACACACTGAGGTTTCTCGATGCCATCAGCGAAGATTGACGTAAATCCGTAGATAATGTATTCATCATTGTCCTTCCACATCTTAGCAACACTGACAGCCATCGCAAATTTATTGTAATGAAAGCAAAGCACATAGAAACAAACGAATGATAAGGTTTAAAATTATGTGGTCACTTGCACCAAAGTGAATTATTTAACTCCATTGATTTAAAGTCAGTGTCGAAAAAAATCACGAGCATCAAACAACTTTCACCGAACTAACATGATTTATTTTTAACTACAACCAAGTGAATTAAGTATTATTCAGTATAAAGTCACTGGTTTTCAGTATTTGATTTTTATCCAGACTACTGCATTCATTTGTTCATTACTTTTTGTTATCAGTAAGAATAATCTTCATTAAACTAACTTTCGAGTCAGTAATGTAGATGTTACCACTAGCACAATGGAACTACTAAATTCTCTCAGTTCTCCGCGTGTGGTAGCCGGGTTCCATCGTCGCCATTACATATGCAAGGATAGCATAAAATCATGGTTACACTGTAAGAAACCAATGTGAAATGTCGTGTGAGATTGCTAAACGCAGCATTATGCTCTGAATCATCGTATTTACACATTACCCTATCATTTCTCTGTCACAAATTTGACAGTAAACAGTAAAATAGTGCTGATGAAAAAGAAAATTAGGGAAAAAGGTGTCAGATGCAACAAAAGAAAGAAGGTACCACATATAAATGCGCAATCGCCCAAAAACAACAGTAATTAAAAGGAGGTATAAAAAAAACAAATACTCTTTTAAATTTGCAGCCGACTCTTCCGTGAATTAAAATTTCACATTGTCATAAATTTCAAGTCAGAGCTGTTAAATCTGCATTGAAATCGGGTTTAGAGAAAGCCGTTTGATTTTAGTTAAACGTGACACGGGTATTTCTTTTTCAGGATTGATTTTAATTCAGATCGTTTGATGATAGTGAAGTACTTGAATTTCGTGTTAATTTTTAAATCATTGTTTTTTCTTTTTCGTGTGTGTGTGTGTGTGTGTGCGTGTGTGTGTGTGTGTGTGTGTGTGTGTGTGTGTGTGTGTGTGTGTGTGTGTGTGTGTAAGTGGTCACTGATAATAAGAAACAAATGAATGAATGAGAAAATGTTCAGAAATGAAAATACACAGAGAATATGTGAGAGCAATATCAAAGGTAAAGGTGTGATAGGGAGACCACCAGTGAGCTGGGAAGACAGAGTGGAGGAATACATTAACTATAGAATTATATCTACTCGTAATTATATCCATAGGTAGACAAGGAGATAGAAAAAAAAATGTCATTTTCACAGTACTAATATTCATTAAATGTCTCGCAAGTAACACTAGAATACTGTACAGAAGGTAGTAGATATTTCTCACAAACTTACGTCTGCGGGTGCCAGGTGGGATCGTGGCCGAGAGGGAGGTTACAACAGAGAGGAAGGGAGACATACTTGCACCCTGTACACAGTCCTAAACCTGTTGGAAGAATCCCTTCTATAAAAGCAAATAGGACTTTATATATAGTTTGCTCGACTAGAAGTTCACTCCTGCATATTGCACAGAGTGTTGCCCCGTAGCCATATTTTTCCATGCTCACCCATTGGTCCAGCGGTGTCGAAACGTAGCAAGTATATGCTGGAGCGAGAGGGTGCAACGCGAGAAGGTTAAACGCATGGTCCCCTCAACCAAGTGTAAGGAAAACACTGATTTAAAGCATACACTAGCGCGCCATGCCTCCCCTAAAATCCTGCCGTGGCCACCTTGGGGGCCATGATTCCCAGTTTGAGAACCAGTGCCTTAATCCATATTAGCTACTGGTAGGCGTACTGGCAGTCTGTTGGTGGAGGACAGGGTGACATGGAGGCGATATTTAACATTTATTTTTATTTTTTCTGCTTTAACATGGCTCAGATTTTCGCCCTTTTTTAGCTTGTTTCACGTAGCTCTGTGGCAGAAAGAGATAGTGCTACCACTGTACATACAGTACATAGCACGCTTCGTGACTAGCATCGTACTCTAATGTCGGTCTGTTCTTACAACTTAGCATTCAAGATGGAGAGAAGGGAATTTTCTGCCAAGTTAGAATAAATAGAGTATAGTCCTTACAGTTTGTTTGACTTCATCCCCGCTCAGTATTTTCTGTTATATACTCCATCTGCCATATTTTCATTCAACTTGGGGGGAAATTAAAACTGGAGGGAATGTGAGAATAATTTATTACTTTACTATGAGGGGTCTCTGGGATATAACCTGAGTTGTTTTGTTAACACACACACACACACACACACACACACACACACACACACACACACACACACACACACACACACACACACACACACACACACACACACACACACAGGGAGCGAGAGAGAGAGTTCAATTTGCCAGATTAGAATCATTTCTGTGAGTTAATTTCATGTTATTTATGTGTTCCAGGTACGTGTTACCTGAGCAGAGCTAACATGAGTGGGTGCAGAGAGCGAGGAGAATTCTGAAGGTAAGATAATTGTTAAAGACCTGTGTGTGTGTGTGTGTGTGTGTGTGTGTGTGTGTGTGTGTGTGTGTGGTGATAAAGTGATCATTTTATGTATATTCACCACAGCATGGGTTTCAACTCCAGGTTAACGGCACACGCAGGTGATACGAGTCAGACGATTGTGGTGATCTCGGAACCACCGTGGCTCCATTAAGGTGTTACATTTAAGATAAAGTTGCTGAGGAAGACTATTCTGGAAAGCCTCGTAAGCAATGGAGAATTTGATAATAGCTTTCATTTAGTTTTGATCACCTTTACTGTCACTCTTTGGACACTGATACCCACCGTCTGTTTGTGATGGTAAAAAAATTAAGCTAATGACGAGAGTACATTTTTTTTTTTAATAATCATATTCCTGCCTCCTTGCATCGACCTCCTCCTCCTGTCTTTCCTTTTTTTTCCCTCTCTCTCTCTCCTGTTCTTCATTATTTTGGCTATAGTCCCCACTGTCCATACAACTGGAAAGGTGTCAAGAGGAATTAGATAGGGATTAAAAGATTGATTAGAGACGCACAGTGGTATCTTGGTAGAGGATATAGTACGTTGGTTTAAGATCAGGATTATTAGTGTTAGTTGGCTTAGTTTAGAATATTGAAGTTGTGATAAACCGTTCACTGTTCCCACCTTTTTGTTTATTTATTTATTTGTTTATTTATTATTCTTTTTGTTTTCTTTAAATATTTAAAGTGAAGGAAAGGCTTTTCGATCTAGCAGAGTGAGATATATCTTTTATTAACTCCATGAATACGAAAAGGGAACACACACACACACACACACACACACACACACACACACACACACACACACACACACACACACACACACACACACACACACACACACACACACACACACACACACACACACACACACACACACACACACACACACACACACACACACACACACACACACACACACACACACACAGTGAAGTGTTTGGTTGGGTGTCAGATGTGAGAAGGGGAAAAAAGGTAAAATGAAGGAGAGGGGAAGGCTCTTTGAAACATGAGGAGAGGGGAGAGGAGAGGAAGATGAGGGAAGATGAAAGGAAAGGAAGGAGGTGGTGAGAAGAGAAAGCGAGACAAGGGAACGGTAGAAAAACGGAAGGGAAGAAAAAGGAAAGAGTAGGAGAGGAAAGGGGAGATGAAAGGAAGAGAAGGGATGATGAAAGGAAATTCATATATATAGCTTATGATAGATGGACATAGATAGATAGATAGATAGATAGATTCCAGACAAAAATAAAAGCATGCTGATGCTTGAGTGTCACAAGTACAGTAGTATGCAGGAGTAAGGGAGGGATGAAATTCTCTCTCTCTCTCTCTCTCTCTCTCTCTCTCTCTCTCTCTCTCTCTCTCTCTCTCTCTCTCTCTCTCTCTCTCTCATCCAATCCATCTATTCTAAACGGACGATTATAGCCGCCGTTCAGGACTGGCTCGGGGATTTAAAGGGGAATTTACTAGGCGATTTAAAGAGGGATTTAAAGAGACATTATCCGAGAGAGAGAGAGAGAGGAGGGGGTTAGGAGGAGGAGGAGGAGAACGAGAAGCAGGAGGAGACAAGCAGGCAGACAGCAGACATTATCTATTCCTAATTACTTATCATTTTCTTAAAGTAGAAGAAATATGAAGAAGAGAAAGAGATGAAAAAAAATATAAAAAGAAGACGTGAGAAGGAGGAGGAGGAGGAAGGAACAAGAGGAAAGAGAGGAATGAGACAACGGATAGAGGAAGCGTAAAAGATAAATTACAAATGAGTAAAAATGGGAATAAGAAGAAAGAGGGTGAAAGAGAGAGATAGGAGAAAATATAATAGTTTAACAAGAGGGAGGTCATGGGACAGAGATGAGATTGGAAGGGTGAAGAGAAAGACAATGAATGGAGAGAGAGGAGAAACTGAATGATAGAAGGATGATTGAAGGAGAGTGAATGTCAGTGAAGGAAAGGATGGGAAGAGAATGGATTACAAAAGGAGTGTAGAAATAAAGAAGGAAGGACAAGAAGGAGAATGTATGTAATGTAGGCAGGTGGAATGAACGAATGAAATCAGGAGGCAGGAAGGAAGGAAAGTCTCTCTCTCTCTCTCTCTCTCTCTCTCTCTCTCTCTCTCTCTCTCACACACACACACACACACACACACACACACACACACACACACACACACACACACACACACACACACACACACACACACACACACACACACACACACACATGTAGTAGGCCCCTGAGACGGTATCATTAGTTTAAATGGGTCTCCTCAGTCCTCTCCTAACACTTTCCCTCTCCCTCCCTTCCCCCTTCACCCTCCCTCCCCCCACACATACACCCTCCCTCCCCCCACAAACCCTCCCTTCCCCCTACACACCCTCCCTCCCCACACACACACACCCTCCCTCCCTCCCCTCACACACACCCTCCCTCCCTCCCCCCCACACACCCTCCCTCCCTCCCCCCCACACACCCTCCCTTCCCCCCACACACACCCTCCCTCCCCCCACACACACCCTCCCTTCCCCCCACACACACCCTCCCTCTCCCACGTACACCCTCCCTCCCACACACACACCCTTCCTCCCCGACACACCTATACGCACATCCTCCCACCCCCTTTACACACACCTTCTCTTCCCTGACACATACTGTACACACCCTTCCTCCCCATCACACACACACACACACACACACACACACACACACACACACACACACACACACACACGAGCCAGGATCCAAAACAGTTAATAATAATAACAGTGACTATTTTTAGTGGGTGTATTACCCTACCTGCCCCACTACTGACCACCATCCCGCCTATCCTTCTCCGTCCTCCTCACCTTTTATCTTCTCCTCTAAGTCCACAGTGAACATTTTTTTTTCCCACTGCCAGTGTCGCCTCACACGAAACGCCTCTCTTTGCAGGGTGTGTTCGTACTATCTTGTCCCTATTGTCCATTACCAAGCATACCCATACCACCCACCTTGCTCCACACACCCAGCACTTTCCTAGCCCCTTCACAACGGTCTTCAAAATCTACTCCCACTACCAATGTCTTCCCTCATGCAACCCCCACCCAGTGTCACTACCCTCTACATTCTTAGCACCTTCCACGCACCCCACCCACTTTTCCCTCCTCCACCTTTGACTTGCACCTTACCAGTCTGCTCACAACACCAGTCTCTACAGCCTTTGCCCCCCCCCCCCTCCCTGCTTGCCTCACCACAACCACCACCCAACCCATTCTCCAACGCCTGACCATCTACCTGCTCCTGTTAATGCTCTTATTTCCTCCATTCTCCCATCCCCACCCCCTCGTCTGCCTCTTCACCCCTTTTCCCTTCCTCCCCTCCCTCTCCTTGCCTCTCTTCCATACCCCTTCCTCCTCCTCTTTCCCATCCCTCCTCCTCCTCCACCCCCTCATCATCATCAGCATCTGCCTTGCCACTCTCCTCTACTTGCAGGGTAGCTCATCCCCCCCCCCACATCTCTCTCTCTCTCTCTTTCTCCCCACCACGATGGCTTCTTTTATATTTCAACTTTGTCACCAAGATACGATTATATTCAACAAAGGAAAGACTTCTCGAACCGGAGGGATTAGATACAGCCTTCATTAATCCCTTCACTGTTTGAGATCTTCCTTCAAGTTAGTAAAATGGCATGACGATAAAAAGCTAATAGACAGGTAAGACAGGTAAGACCTCGCTGTATTGAAGGGAAAAATACCATTCAGTAATCTCTTTAATTTTCGCTGGTGTTATTAGTCGCCTCCTACATATCGTTTTCGCTGGTATTATTAGTCTCCAGATTATTGTGTTCGTTGGTGTTGTTATTATTATTCTCGCCTCAGAGTCTCGCAGTGATTCCAGGAGAACCGGAGACTGTGCAAGGAATCTCAAGGGTCCAGGTTATGTGTCCTGGCATGGGCCATGGCTAATACAAAAAAAATCCAAATCTCCCCAATGGGGTTTGGGTCATTGTACGAAACAGTAGCAGACAATTGCGGTTTTTAACACCTTTGTCAGGCCCCTTGTTCATTTTATGCAAGAAGTTATCTTAGGGTTTTCAGATCTTACACATGGCAAAGCTTCCTTACTGTGGCTATGCAATAAAAATACGTAACTAATTATTATTATTCCGGCCTCAGAGTCTCCTGACGATTCCAGGAGAACCGGAGACTGTGCAAAGAATCTGAAGGGCCCAGGTTATATATCCTGACATGGGCCATTGTTGATACAAATAATAATCCAAATCTCCCCTGTGGCGTCAAGGTTACTTAGCAGCAGTAGTTGGAAACTAGTGACTGTCCGTAGGGCAGTTACACAGTTCTAGTTTACTTTTAACATTGCACAATTCAAAATTAACCCAGTCATTTCTGATAACTTTAAAAGTTCCTGAAAATCTCTTGAGTTTGAAGACCAATTTTTAGACCTGAAGGGACAGATAAACCCGTCAGTCGGAGTTTTTTTTTTTAGCATTCAGTTAAGAAAAAATCGTCTGCTGTAAGCCTGAACAGCATTTAATATACGCCATCTGACAGTGAGGTACCGGGTAAGACTTCATAAAACTACAAAATTTATCTTTCACAACTCCCTCCTGTCTCACCTTCTGCCTCCTCTTTCTCCTCCGCCTTCTCTATCCTTTTCCCTCACCCCACCTTCCTGCTGTCAGCTTCCTCTTCTCTCTTCCCTCGTCTCTCTCTTCCGTCCTTCTTCTCGCTCCATTCCCTTCTTCCCCCCTGTCTCTCCCGCGTCTCCCTATGTTCTCCTTTCCCCTCCTTTCTCTCTTTCTTCTCCCATCTTTCCCTTCTCTCCTCCTCCCTCCTCTCTCTCCTCCCTCTTCTCCCTCCATTTCCTTCTTCCCTCCTCTCTCTCCACCCTCTCTTCTTCTCCCTCCATTCGCCTCTTCTCCCCTCTCTCTTCTCCCTTCATTCTCCTCTCCTGTTCGCTGTGTCTGACTTGAGGAGCCGTAACTCAAGCATTACTCCCTATCTCCTCCTCCTTCCCATCATTCTTTCTTCCTCCTTTTCCTCCCCTTTTCATCTCTCTCTCTCTCTCCCTCTCTCTCTCTCTCTCTCTCTCTCTCTCTCTCTCTCTCTCCAGCTGACGCCAGGAGATTCTCATTTAGCTGAAAGTGGGTCATAGGAGCCTGAGACTGTACCTGGAAGAAAAATGTATAAATCATGTGTGGGATACTTGTAAGATCGATTTTTTTTTTTTTCGTAACTTAAACCATTGCATTTTGGAGGAGGGACAAGGAAGGGAGGAGGGCCAAGTCTTCCCACGTCCCTCGTTCCTCCTATAAATCGCAAATCTCAGCTACGAGGGATAAATTATCATAGGTTATATCTGTACTGTGCAGGATGAACAAGGAAAGGAGAATGCATACAGTAATATCCTCGTGTCTTTTGTTCTTCCTGCAGAAATAAATCTAAGTTACGACATGGATTCGATCGTAAGCATGTTCGAGTATCGCAACCCAACAAGGTACAGAAGGCGTTAGTGGAGACTGAAGAAGATGTAGGTAACAGGTCTACTCTTTTCACTTTAACTTGGCCGAATATTGCCATCTTTCCCTCTAGAGTGGTGAGTTATAACAATCGAAAACGGTGCTAGTCACGAGGAAGTGCTATAGAAATGATGTGGGGCTGCATCTTAATAGTGTCTTTTTCTGCCTTTGAAATGTACCAAGAGAATAACATCAGAAATATGGTGCTAGTCACAAAGAAGTGCTATTCAGAGGATCTCGATTTGTAGTGCTGTCTTCTGCCATTGACCTGTTAGCAGAAATTAACACGAATATGGTGATAGTCACGAAGAAGTGCTATGGAAAGGACGTAGAACCGCAGCATTGTCTTCTGTCATTGAGCTGCAACAATAGAGCAACAGCAGAACATGATACTAGTCACGAAGAAGTGTTATATAAAGGATGTGGAGCCATTGTACTTCTTATGCCAATGAGCTGTAGCAAGAAATTAACACTAGAATATGATTCTAATCACGAAGAAGTGCTATGCCGTGAAATTGTCTTACTTTGCCAATGAGTTATGCGAAATAATCTGCAAGAGGATGAAAATTTGAGCCAAGTTAGTGTAAAATAACTATGGTAGAGGGAGATGCCTCGTTCTGAAGGGGATGAGCAGTCGACAGGAGGGTAATTAGCTCGTTAATGACCAAACGAGCCCGTAATTTGCCCCTGGGAGATAACTGCCTCGTTAGGGGATAATGATAAGAGGGTTAGAGGTTATCCGGTTACTAGCTTATGCTGACTCTCTCTCTCTCTCTCTCTCTCTCTCTCTCTCTGTCAAGTCAAACTGTGTTTGTGTGTCTCTGTGCATTTGTTCGTTTCTTTCACGAGGCCTGGTGGGGGGGGGGATAGGTTTACGATGGAAGAGTTGAGGGGTAGGATCGGACAGGTGTGTGTTGGTGTTGTGACAAGAAGTAGATTGAGATGGTCTGGGTATGTGGAGAGGATGTGGGATGATAACTGGGTGCACAGAGTGAGAAGTGTTAGTGTTTGGGGTATGGTTGCGAGAGGTAGACCGAAAAAGACCTGGGACGAGGTCATTGAGTGTAACCTCAGGGATAAGGGACTGAATAGGGAAGCTGCCAGAGATCGAGCAGCATGGAGAGCCACCATTGGGTGATCAAGGCCGACGCATGGAAGCATGCTGGAGCCTTCAAAAATAAACGAACGAACGAAATATATATATATATATATATATATATATATATAATATATATATATATATATATATATATACACGGTAATCAGGCCATCGATAAATATTTCACAGTTGATCACTTAAAATATATTAGAAGTAATGAACATAAAATTATTGGCAAAAGATTTCAGTTACTTGAAGCTAAGCATTTTTTCTTTAATAGAGTTGTTAATATATGGAACAAATTGCCCTCCAATGTTGCAAACTGTGATACAGTACTAACCTTTAAAAATCCCATGGTTAAGTATCTGTCATCTGACCCTCAGCTTAGCATGTTCACTCCGGAATAACTCGTTCCTGTGGTGTATGTTATTTTTCCATTTTCAGAGCCTGGAAAATACAACCGCTGAACAACATCGATAAATTTTGCTGACTTTACTCCCCCTTGCAGGTAGATAGTGTTGAATAAAAGTTTCTTTCCCTCTTTCTAATGAAATTTCCATGACTGTTTTTCTCTGCTGCGTGGTGGTCATTCTCACTATTTCCTGCCGGCTTCGGCTGGAAGGTTTCGTGGGTGGAGGGGGCCTTCCTACTTTTCTATCCTTGTCTTTAGCTGATAGGTTAGAATTGTTAGTTCTAACCTTCCTTGTACCAAACAGCCACGATAGGACCAACAAGTCCGTTGCTGTTTGCGTTCCTTTGTACCCCTTTGTACTTCCCTCACAATTTTCCCTCCCTACCTCTCTTACCATTTTCCCTTCCTCTTCCCTCTCCATTTCCCTCCCTCCCTCCCCATTTCTCCTGCACCACTGTCCCCCCCCCCTTGTTAATATACAATCAGTCTGCATGATATTCAGAGAGAGAGAGAGAGAGAGAGAGAGAGACAGACCAATATTTACCTACCCGAAGAAGTAATTGGGTGGTATTTGTTGAGGACACCCTGTAAACCCACCAGCCAACCACCCGCCCACCCAGTTACCCACCCACCGCACTCAGGCACCGACTCGCCAACCTACACACACACACACACACACACACACACACACACACACACACACACACACACACACACACACACACACACACACACACACACACACTCAACCATCCACCCACACAAAGAGACACACATTATTTATTGGACATTGTGCTGATATAGACACAGATATTTTAACTACATACATAATGTGCCCAGCTACACACACACACACACACACACACACACACACACACACACACACACACACATTATTTATTGGACATTGTGCTGATATAGACACAGATATTTTAACTACATACGTAATGTGCCCAGCTACACACACACACACACACACACACACACACACACACACACACACACACACACATTATTTATTGGACATTGTGCTGATATAGACACAGATATTTTAACTACATACAGTACATAATGTGCCCAGCTACACACACACACACACACACACACACAAACACACACACACACACACACACACACACATTATTTATTGGACATTGTGCTGATATAGACACAGATATTTTAACTACATACGTAATGTGCCCAGCTACACACACACACACACACACACACACACACACACACACACACACACACACACACACACACACATTATTTATTGGACATTGTGCTGATATAGACACAGATATTTTAACTACATACGTAATGTGCCCAGCTACACACACACACACACACACACACACACACACACACACACACACACACACACACACACACACACACACACACACACACACACACACAGGCCACAAAGGAGTCGTATCAAACGGTGTATTAGCGACGTGATAATGTGTTCCGTAGCCATGGCAACCTCTCCTGCCCCCTGCCTCCCCCTCACCCATCAATACCGTATACACCAATATGTTTCGCCTCTCTTCATCCTCTTGCAGTACTCCAAATACCACTACTGCATAAGATTCCCCACTCCTTTAAATGTGGGGGAGGTGGTTGTGGAGTGGACAGAGCAGTGGGTTGGGGATAGACTGATAGCAGGTTCGATCCCAGTTTTTTACATGGTACTGTTTGTGGATTGGATGTCGATTTTGTCCTCTCTAGTGCTCCTTCATGTTGTCTCAATAATACCATTAGTTCCAAATCTCTCTCCATTAGCACAAAAGGGTAGTAGTAGTAGTAGTAGTTGTAGTGGTAGTAGTAGTAGTGGCAGTAGTAGTAGTAGTAGTGGTAGTAGTAGTAGTAGTAGTGGTAGTAGTAGTAGTAGTAGTAGTAGTTGCAACTCCAGGTTCATGTGAACGTGATCCTAGTGCACCGTAGGCTTAAGTTTCCTCTCCACTGCAGTCCACCATCCTCCTTTTGGGGGATGGAAAGAGAACTGAAGCACATTTGAGCAACCCGGCAGTAGCGCCATCCAGTCATACCGATGCCACCACGTGAAGGCGTCCCTGTCCACCACCACTGCAACTGAGATAGCGAGTAGGATAGCGCAGGTGCTCTAACAGAGATCCCTAGCCCCTTTCAGATTGGTGGATAAGTGTAGTCAGATTGGAGGTTAAAATCACTGATAACCAAGGAGATTCATTCCAACTTTTAAGGCTTACTGAACTTCATGCAGCCTTGACAGAGTATTGAAACTGTGAGAGTGGCCCAGTCCCGTCAGATGAAAGCAGACTGTAGTGACGTTTGAGGGCCGAAAGGGATCATACCCGTGGAGGTGAGCAGAGACGACAGAGAGATAGACAGACATACAGAGACAGAGGCAGACAGACAGACAGAGATGATGATGGCAAAAAGTGACGCCCATTTAACTGCTGACCGGCCATTAAAATAAAGAGAAAAAAACAAAACCAAGCTGACCCTCAGGGAATAGCGTGTATAACCAATGCTCCAAGTCGGCCACATACAGAATCAATACGCCAGCTTCACCATTATCAAAATTGTTATACTTTACCATTAGAAACAATTCAGTGAGGAATGTGAACGTTAATTACAAAGTCAGACTGAGAAGAAATGAATCCAGGAATATTATGAAAACTATACTCTTTTCACCTTAACTTGGCCTAGATTTTCGTTCTTTTGCAGCTTTTTCCACATAGCTCAAAGACAGAATAATTCAGTACTTCGGCTCTACACCCCTCCCATAGCACCTCCTCGTGACTAGCACGGTATTATAGCGTTAATCTATTACTCTGTATTGAAGATGAAAAGACAGGATTTTTTTTTTTTTTTTGTCAAGTTAGAGGAGAAAAAGTATAGTATATTTCTCGTGTCTGAAAGTTTCCTGGAAAATGTTCAAAATTTCCTTCGGCCGTCGTGGAGTCCATGAAATCTTGCTGTGGGTAAACTGAGAGAGAGAGAGAGAGAGAGAGAGAGAGAGAGAGAGAGAGAGAGAGAGAGAGAGAGACAGACAGACAGACAGACAGACAGACAGAGGGGGAGACTAAGAAGGGAGTGGTATGTGAACTGGAAGAAGGGGAGGATAAATTATTACTGGAGAGAGAGAGAGAGAGAGAGAAGGGAGTGGTATGTGAGCTGGACGAAAGGGAGGATAAATGATAACGAGAGAGAGAGACAGAGACACAGACACGAGAGAGAGAGAGAGGGAAGAATTCGTGGAAGTAATATTCGAGAAGGTTCGCTGGGGGAGGGGGGAGTGCTGACAACGGACAGTAAAGAACAAAAGGAGAGACAAATGACAAGAGAGAGAGAGAGAGAGAGAGAGAGAGAGAGAGAGAGAGAGAGAGAGAGATACATACAGTAGATACACAGACTACACAGACTTTACGATCCCAAGTTTCTGGTCAGTCCTAAACTCCTTCAGTAAGTCGTCATCTTTAGTAGCCTGCGTCGTAGAGACCTTGGTATATGAGCGGCTTGCCTCTCCTCTAAACCCTCCAGCCTGTATGTCCATCTTTATAAGGCGATCTGCTACAGCCATCCACGCCATTACCCTCACCTCTCCACCCACCCACCCCCTTTCCCCCCCCCCTTCCATCCCCTGCATGGAGTTTTCTAATTCTTATTCTAAATTTATTCCCGTCATCAACGCCGTGACTCATGCAACGCCCATCTTCCTAGCGTGTGCACGTCCACTCCTGCCCCGTCACTCATCACCATCTAAGCCCATCCCGCCTGCTCCTTTCCACCCACCCAACCCATTCTTTTACTCTTCCTTGCCTTTGACCTACCTCTTACTATCTTACCTACAGCATCCATCTCCGCAGCATATATTTCCCCATCATGCTCCACTACCGTGTCATCCATCCTGTCCACTCCTTTCCACCCACCCTACCCATTGCTGCTCTGATGTGGTGAATAATAGAACTGATACTCTCATTTATATATATGCAACATAATAATGATGGTAACAATAACAACGATGATGATGATGATGATGATAATAACAACAACAACAACAATAATAATAATAATAATAATAATAAGAGCAATACGAGATTGCAAACCTCCGCCAAGGCGGAGTGTGTGGCGGATTTTATTGGCGTGTAATCTTGTAATTTTTGTGCAAGCATTGTAGGCTTTATTTATGGAGTTAGAAGCCAAAATGTTGAAATTTCCACTACTCCGCAATGGTAGCGAATCCTTTAAAAAATTCACGGATCCGGATGATGATTCGGATCACCACCAGAATTGTTCCTTGGGCCATACCCTACCCCTCCGGAAAATTTCAGCAAAACCCGTTCATAAATTTTCAAGTAATCCTGCTAACAGACAAACCGGCAAAAACCTAACCTTCTTGGCGGAGGTGATAGTAAAGATAACTAGAAAGCGCTCAGAGAGCGCATACCTTCGCCGATGCCATTGCCATTAAAAAGGATCCGAATCCGCATTTGGATCCGCCCTAAAATTAAATCAATTTTTTCTTGGTCAACGGCTCACCTCTCCACAACATTTCATGGAAATTAATGGAGAACTTTTGGAGATATTGTGCCGGATACTCCGGATCCGGATCCGGTCCAAAATTTAAACATTTATTCCTTGCCCCATGGCCTACCCCTCCACAAAATTTCATCGAAATCCGTTCGTAACGTTTTGAGCAATTCCGCTAACAGTCAGACAGACAGACAAAGAAACCAACATGGGGTAAAACATAACCTCCTTGGCGGAGGTAATGTCCGTCCATAATTACTGTAGGTTACGTGGGATGAGAATAGGTCAATACCACAGCAAGGTGAATGTTATGCCCATGATTATGACAACATGATCCAGATACATGGCCCACGAATGTATAGGGTTGTATTAGTGTTTAAGAGAGAGAGAGAGAGAGAGAGAGCGTCTTTTCTCACAGACGCTGATTTCTTTCATTGTTCCAGTACGTGAGCAGTATATGTGTGTGTGTGTGTGTGTGTGTGTGTGTTCATTTTTCCTTTCTGTCTGTCTGTCTGTCTGTCTCTCTCTCTCTCTCTCTCTCTCTCTCTCTTTGTTCCCTGGTGTGTTCTTCCTTAACTCACACATCTTACCCTCTAACTGTTCCTCCTCTCTTTATCTTTCCATCCTTCCTCCTCTTTCTTATCCTCTCCCTCTCTCATCATTTATGTTAAGTGATGGTTTCTCTTTATTAATGCGTAAATCCTTCTTTTCTTCCTTCCCTCCATCCTTCTTTCATTCCTTCCCTTCCTCCTTCCTTCCTTCCTTCCTTCCTTCCTTCCTTCCTCCCTCCCTCCCTCTCGCCTTTCTTCCCCTCTCTTGTTTCCGTCCTTCCTTCTTTCACTTATTGTGTCTTTTTATATTGTTCCTTCTTTCCTTTCTCTCTTCCTTCCTTCCTTCCTTTCTTTCATTTTATTATTTTTCGTTTTTGTTATTTTCTTTTCCTCTCTCTCTCTCTCTCTCTCTCTCTCTCTCTCTCTCTCTCTCTTCCAGGGTTCTTTATGTTCTTCCTTTATTCATTCATTGATTTATTGCTTCTTCTGTCATTCATTCCATTGTTTCCTTCCTTTATTCGTTCATTCATTCAATCTTTCATTCATTTCAGCCTTTCTTTTATCATTCGTTTCCTTCTTTCCTCCCTTCCTGTCCTTCCTTCCTTACTTACTTCATTCATTCATTCACTCATTCACACATATCTCTTTCTTTTTTCATTCCTTCTTTCTGTCCTTCCTTCCTTTCCTTCATTCATTCATTCATTCATTCACTCCTGCCTTTCTTCTCTCCTTCCTTCCTTCATTCATTCATTCCTCCCTTCCTTCATTCAATGATTCCATCATTCTTTCATTGAATCAGTCACATCTGCCGTTCTTTTCTAATTCCTTTCTTATTTCCTTCATTCTTCCCTTCCCTTCTGTCCTTCTTTCAGTCATTGCTTCCACTTTCCTATCACTCCATCCTTCTTTTGTTTTTTGCTTCCATCCTCACTGTCCTTCTTTCTTTCATTCATTTCTTTCTTTCTTCAGTCATCCCTTCGTTCTGTCCTTCCTTTCTTCTCTTCTTTCTTTCCTTCGTCTCTTGCCTGGGGTTAATGCTACGGGCTGAAGGGGTTAAATTTCTTTTATATCCTTTCCGCTAACTATTTTTGCTTCTGATAATTAATTTTGCTTCCTTGTTGTTTGAGACTGACACTTATATGTTAATATCAATTACAGTTGTACGATAGAATGTGTGTGTGTGTGTGTGTGTGTGTGTGTGTGTGTGTGTGTGTGTGTGTGTGTGAGAGAGAGAGAGAGAGAGAGAGAGAGACCCACATTCATTCAGTTTCAACAATATTAATTTCGGTAGATCCCTTTAATCCAGTGACGTATTCTTGCTACTTACAGGCGATTTTTTTTTTTTTTCCTGAGTGTTTTTTTTCGGGCGATAGGATTTAGATATATTCACTGACTCCTTCACCACAGTAGGTCTCCCTCAGATGAAGAAAATCGTCAGGAAGTGTACTGAAGGAATAAATTACGTCACCTAATTCAAGTGCTTAAAGACCTGATTATATTCTTATACTCCATTCTCGTCCTCTGGCGCACAGTCGCAGTCAACAGTTCCTTTGCACTGTCTCAAAACATTGTCAGAGCCCAGTGAGAGCTTACTAAACTAACTAGAGTTCTCCAGGCTTTGAGATATGCGACCAGGTCATGTGTCAGGTTCAGGGAAGATGGACGTTCCTGCTCCTGCATAGTCCCTGGTCACCCTTGGGCAAGGTGTAGCACCCGTTAGTCGTCCAAAAGGTAGCAGGTGGATGGTCATCGTCCTTGCGGGAGGTACTACTTACCCGTAGAAGTGACGTGGGGCCAAGGCCCGGCAAATAACGCTGCCAGGCGGGGAACTCAACCACATTTGCCAAGTCCGAGCTCCAGACTACTGCTCATACATATCTCCTATACACAGCTCATCCTCTTGGGAGCTATGCCTCCTCCTTTTTCGTTGCACCTCGTCGTGTTGAAAGGCTCATTCCGAACCTGGTGAGGTGCTCTCCTCCATAGGAAGGCGGTTGCTTGCTTGTGGTCGATGATTCTGCTCGGCTAGATAGGCTGGGTTACAGCAACAACTACAATGTACTGCAGGCCTTGTAAACTCGCTTCATTACTTCAGAACCCCAGGCGGGTTTTAAAAATAGTGTTTATTTCGATTTTACACATTAAAATTTAATTATTAATCACATCATTCATATGGCTGTAAGAGATTGTGCAAAATGTTTTCATTATTTTCTTTTAGTTGTTCAGTAGTACGGTTCACACACACACACACACACACACACACACACACACACACACACACACACACACACACACACACACACACACACACACACACACACACACAAAACATACCCCCTCCTCACTCTTACTAACACCACCAGTAAACATATTCAGTAAACAGAGTCACACGGGCTCAAATATTGCGTTAACATTATATTTCACGAATACACACAATACTCCCAATAAAATGAAAAAAACGAACACATTACTCTTACCCCCAAAAATAGGCCAGGAAAAAGGGTGTATGTTCGTGTTTTTCCCCCAGCGGCCAATTCGGGTATAACTCTCTATTTTTTACTGAGCCTGTTATTGTGGATTTGTTTGGGTAATGAGTTTAGCACGCGGTATTGGCTGGCACGATACACCTGATACACATGGGTAGCAGGGTAGGTTGCCTTATTTGATTCATGTATTTATTGCCGATTTCTCCTCTCTGTGTGTGTGTGTGTGTGTGTGTGTGTGTGTGTGTGTGTGTCGTGGTAGTGAAGAAGTTAATGAACGCTCTGACTTATC
>NC_137025.1:43352180-43537180 GCF_032717465.1 Coenobita brevimanus | reverse complement strand
ATCACACTACCCAAGTACTTCAATGCACTCATATTTTCCATTTCCTCCTCATCCAGCCTCACTGTACATTCACTGACTTCACTTCTCTCGAAGACCAAACTTTACTCTTCCCCACATTCACCTTTCGGCTCCTTTTCTTACACATTTTCCCAGACTCATTCACCAAGCCTTGCAGCTCCCCTTCGTCTTCACTTAACAACACAGTATCATCTGCAAACAACAGTACAGGTAGTTTCCAAACACTGCCCTTTCGCATTAGGGCCACTCTAACATCCACTGTCCTACCTTTTAGCTCTTTTATAACCCGATCCATGTACAGATTGAACAACCATGGAGACATGACACATCCCTGTTTCAATCCAACCTTCAAAGAAAAATTCACTCAGTTCACTATCAAACACGCACTGCAGACTTAGCCCCCTCGTACATACTCTTCACAGCATTCAACAACTTCCATCTTCTCCATATATTCTCAATTCTTTCCACAGTCCTTGTTTATCCACCCTGTCATATGCTTTCTCCAAATCCATGAAAGCGGCATACAACTTCTTTCCCTTCTTTAGAAACTTTTTCACTAAAGATCTAAGAATGAGTATCTGATCAACACAACTTCTTTCCTTCCCAAAACCTCCCTGTTCTTCTCCAACTAATTCCTCTGTTATTTCCCTCACTCTGTCAATAAGTATCCTGTCATATACTTTTCCTATTACACTAGGAAGACAAATGCCCCTGTGATTACCACACTTATTTCTCCCCTTTTCCCTTGTACAGGAGAATAATTAAACCTGGCTTCCAATCTTCCGGGACTCTACCTTCCTCCCAGGCCAATCTGCACATCTTCCACATCCATTCTACCACTAGCTCTCCCCCATGCGTCAGCATTTCACCACACACTCCATCAATTCCTGGGGCTTTCCCCATTTTGACTTTCTTCATTGCTTCCACAACTTCCACCATGCTGATTTCTTCCTCTCATCTTACATTCCTACATCTCTCAGCCATTCCCCAGCCACTTATACTCGCATTACTTTCATTCTCTATGTTCAACAATACCTTAAAGTGTTCTCTCCATCTGCTCACTTTTTTTCCCTTCTCTAATAGTGATCTACCATTTTTATCATTCACTCCCCGACTGACTTCTTTGACACCCTGTCTAACTCTCTTTACCGCTTTCCAGAATATTTTCTTACATTCCCTCCACTTCACACTCAGATTCCTTCCAAATTCCCCATCCACTTTCTTCTTTCTCTTACTAATCTTTTCACCTCTCTCTTTCTCTCCACATATAACTCTCTCTTCCGTCTCTTACCTTCTTCCACGCCCCTGTTTCTCATCCACTCACTATATGCTTTCTTCTTTTGTGCCACAGCCTGTCCTACCTCTTTATAATTATTTACAAAAGCTAATTCCTCATACAACTACCCAGAAAACTCTTGCTTGCCCAACATTTGTTAGAAAGAAAATTGTTTACAGGGAAATTGTTCACAAAACAATTGCTCAAATGACGGCTTCTTAGGAGATAAATGCTCCGATAAATACTCACAGGACAGTTGCACTAAAGACAAATGCTCACACGACATTTCCTCAGGAGACAAATGCTCTCATAATAATTTCTCAAAAAGACAGATGCTTTCATAATAATTACTCACAAAGACAAATGCTCTCGTTATACTCACTCAGAAAGACAAATGCTTTCATGATAATTGCTAAAAAGACAGCTAAATACGTTTCAGTTTCCCACACGACGATTTCCCACGCTCTAAATGCTCGCATAACAATTTCTTTTCACGACAGGCATAAGCGACAAATGATAGAAGGCACAAATGCTCCCAACTCTGCCCCCACACAAATGCTCCCAACTCTGCCCCCACACAAATGCTCCCAACTCTGTCCCCACACAAATGCTCCCAACTCTACCCCCACACAAATGCTCCCAACTCTGCCCCCACACAAATGCTCCCAACTCTGCCCCCACACAAATGCTCCCAAATCTCCCCACACACGAATGCTCCCAACTCTGCCCCCACACAAATGCTCCCAAATCTCCCCACACTCAAAAGCTTACAAATCTCCCCACACACAAATGCTCACAACTCTACTGTACCTCCACGCCCCCACACAAATTCTCCTAACTCTGCCCTCACACGAATGCTCCTAACTCTGCCCCACACCAATCTTCCTAACTCTGCCCCCTAGTACTGTAGTAGAGTGGGCGATTATTCACTTCTACTGGGCATTAAAATTTCGCCCTTTATACGGAAATATGTTAAGGTTAGGACAGAAAGATACCTATGTTCAGATCAAAAGATACCTAGGTTAAGACGAAGGATAGCTATGTTAAGACTGAAAGATAGCATGGTTCGGACCAAAGATAGTTAAATTTTGACCGAAGATAGCTAGGTTAGGATCGAAAGAAAGCTTGGTTAAGATCGAACAATACCAGGGTTAAGGCCACACGATATCCAGGTTAAGACCAAACGATACTTAGGTCAAGAGAGAAAGATAGCTACAGGTAGGTTAGGACTGAAAGGTGCCTAGGTTTGGATCGCGAATTAGCTAGGTTGGGACTGAAAGACATCTAGTTCAGGAGATATTCAGATACCTAGGTTACACAAAGATTCTTATGTTAGGTAGGTCATATAGAGACTTAGGTTTGAAGCAAAGGATTCTTAGGTTAGGACTCAAAGATACGTCGGTAGGACCAAAGAATGCCTCTGCCAGAACCGAAGGGTGCTAAAATTAGGATCAAAGGATGTGGCAGTGGGGAAGGAGGTGGCTGAATCGGTAGAGGGGTGGCCTGCAGTCCTAATGGACCCAGGTTCGAATCCTCGCTGGGGCAGGGAACAGTTTACGGATTTGAATTTCATTAAAACAGATATGCTGATCTACCAAAAGACCCGTCAGTCTGTAAAAAACACCCCTGCTAATACGAATACACCATTCCCGCATAAGACAGCCCTAGGAGGTATTCAATACGAACGATGAGTGTTGGCGCAGAAGTGGTGACATGTGGAGGTGTGGAGGATGTAGGAGGACTACAGGGTCTTGGGAACGGGCTATGAAGCCTATGCTCAGAGTAGAAAAAAAGTTTTGCCTAGGTACAATTACCTTTAGTTTGTATAATGTTTTTACTTAAGTACGGTATGTTAGATGAACCTGGAACAACAACAACAACAACAAAAATACAGAAGTTAGGGCCGAAGAATACCAAGGCCAGGTCACGAGGATGAAAAGGTTAGGTTCGAAGGTTACCAAAGTTAGAGTCGAAGGATGCCAAGGTTGTGGCTAGAGGATGCCAAGGTAAAGGCTGAAGGATGTCAAGGTTAAGGATGAAGGATGCCAAGGTTAAGGATGAAGTATGCCAGGGTTAAGGCTGAAGGATCCCAGGGTCAAGGCTGAAGGATGCCAAGGTTAAGGCTGAAGGATGTCAAGGTTAAGGCTGAAGGATGCCAAGGTTAAGGCTGAAGGATGCCAAGGTTAAGGCTGAAGGATGCCAAGGTTAGTCCTAGAGGATGCGAAAGGTTAGAACCAAAATACACCAAATTATTAATCTTTGTTCCTATTTTTGTTGAGCCTATGTCTTCTGAGCAGTTTTTTTTTGAGTCTGCGTCTTTCGCGCATTTGTGTTGTGAGCGTTTGTCTTTGAGTAATTGTCTTGTAAGTATTTATCTTATGAGCATTTGTCCTATGAGTAAAAATTAATTATTTTATGAAGATTTGTGTTGTATTAATCTTGTGCTTATTTGTCCTGTGCGCATATGTTTTGTAATTGTCTTGTGAGCATTTCGTTTGAGCTTCCTTCACAGTATTGACTCTGATGACTACACATATTGACCCCTCCCCCCCACACTCTTTCCTCTACCCTCACCCTCCCCCCTCCCTTCTCCTCCCCTCAGTCTTTCTTTTCCTTTCCCCTGCCCCTCACCATTTCCTCCCTCCCTCCCTCCCTCACCTTCCCACTCCCTTCCAATTTTCTCCCCCTCTCCCTTCCCAATCCACCGTTTCTCCCTCCTTCTCCCTTCCTTCCTTCTCCTCCCTCCCTCTCTTTCTCTCTTCCCCCTTACTCTTCCCTTCCCTCTCTCTCAGTCCCCTTCCTCATTTTTTTTCCTCCCTTTCCCCTCCACCCTCCCCACTTTTTTCACTCCCCCTTTTCCCCTTTCCTTTCACCTCTATTCCCCTTTTCAATCTCCTTCCCCTTCTTAATTTCTTTCTCACTCCCTTCCCCTTCCCCTTTCCCTTCCCTTGCCCCATCACGAACCTCATCCTTACCCCACTCTCTCCTCTCCCTCTCAGTCTCAGTCCCTTTACCCTACCACTCCTCCCCTCTTTTTCTCCCCTGCCTTTCACCTCTTCCCCTCTCCTTCCCTCTCCCTTCTCATCACCTCTTCCCTCCCCTCCCCTCCCCTCCCCTCTCTTCATCTCTTCTCCTCCCCTCTCCCCTCCCCTTCTCCCTTCCCTTCCCCCTCCTCCTCTCCCTTTCCCCTCCCCTTCCCTTTTCCCTCCTCTTCCCCCTCCCCCATTCTCTTCACCTCCAAATGGCACCCCATATTTCAGCGACCCATCAGGTAATTTGTGAGCAGGGTAGGTAATTAATCAGGAGAGAGAGAGAGAGAGAGAGAGAGAGAGAGTAGCTGGGTCGGACAAAGGATGAATGTATATAAAAGTCTGACGAGAGAGAGAGACAGACAGACAGAGACAGAGACAGACAGACAGAGTAGCTGGGTCGGACAAATGATGAATGTATATAAAAGACTGACGAGAGAGAGAGAGAGAGAGAGAGTAGCTGGGTCGGACAAAGGATGAATGTATATAAAAGTCTGACGCGAGAGAGAGAGAGAGAGAGAGAGAGAGAGAGAGAGAGAGAATGCTAACCAAACGTGACCTGAGAAAAGAGTAAGATTGACAGACCAATATTGTTTACATGATTGACAATATTTCCGTGAGAGGAATAACGTTTGCATGAGAGTCGTTCACGTTAAATAATTCCCACCCAGTCTATTATACCGTCTTTTATGGCCTTATCTAGAGCGTAGGGGCCCGGGACTAGGCTCCTTCTTCCAGACATTAAAGGAGAGTGACTGGTTACTTGTCCCTGAGCAGTACTGATTGAGCAATAAGCCAAACCAATCCTGTGATGTAATCCTTAATTGGCCACATCTGTCCTGAGCACCTTAATCCACTACACCACCAGGTAATTGTGGTTGTATGGGTAGCCTCAGCAAAATAAATGGTTTCCCTCGCTGATCGAACTGTCACCTGAAGGCAGCATTACACCAAGCACTATATCAAGTGAGGGGATGGTGGACACCCCCCACATAATACAGTATCATTTATTGAGTAATATTGTTTATATGTCAGTATTGCATGTTATAAAAGTACTGATTGACCTAGTTAATAAAAGAGGAATATTGCTCTTAGGAAATGTTTACATGATAATATTCTTTACATGAGGGAAATATTGCTTATATTAATGTTGTGTGTATTGGTGTTGTTTATATGAGGAATATTTTTTACACTGCAATATGAGTATATCTGGTTGAGGAAATTGATTTAAGTTTATAAGAAAATATAGATTAATGTTAATTGTCTAAGAGTACTGTACCCCTCTATGACCGGGGGTGTCGAACAACGCTTTACTATACCAGTGCAAATTATAGTGAATCACAGGATGGTTATACGAAGCTAAAATATTGCCAGGTGCTCCAGGAGATTCTCTTCACATCTGTGAGAAATGGAAATCAGTTTTAGAACTCTGAAGAAATGACTCCCTGGCCGGCCTGGGGTGCACGCAAATTTCTGATCTCACGGCCACTGAGGGGTTAAAAGTATTGTAACATTAATTTGCCCTTTCTTTTTCTTTCTCTCTGACTTATATTTATTTTATCATCTTCCTCTATATTCTTCATTCCTCCTTAGTCTTCAGTTCTTCGGTTTATCTGCCTTTCCTTCCTTCCCTCATTTTCCTCTCGTTTTCTGTCTCTCCGACTTTTCTTTCTCTCTTTCTCTTTCTTCCCTCCGTCTCAACCTCACTCATACCCTTCCCCCATCTCTCTCTTCCTCCCTCATCCCTTCATCTCTCCGTTCCTCCCTTCTCCTTCCTGTCATCTCTCCCTTCTTCCCTTCCCCTTCCCTTCTTCTCTCCCCCCCTCCCCCTTCCCTCCATCTCTCCCCTCCTCCCCCTTCCCTTCATCTCTCCTTTCCTCACCCTTCCCTCCATCTCTCCCATCCTCCCTTTTCCCTCCATAGCTTCTTTCCTCCCTTCTCCTTCCTTTCATCTCCCTCTTCCTCCCCATTTCCCTCGTTCGCTCCCCTTGAGTCCATCTCTCTCTCTCTCTCATTTTTAAGTTGTAACAGTGACACTTGCTAGACCATTGACAGCAGAGAGAGAGGGAGGGAGGGAGGGAGATAGAGAAACCCACAATCAAACACCCACCAAACACCAAGAACCGCACTACCCACACCTGCAAATACACACCTGAGAATACCTGAGTCAGTCCTGGCCCTCGCAGAATTACTGGGAGAAAGACAAGGAAATTGAGGCTAATGTGGTTTGTGTCTGTCGTGTGTTGTTGCCCTAGAACCAGGTGTGTGTGTGTGTGTGTGTGTGTGTGTGTGTGTGTTTGTGTTTGTGTGATATGTGAAGGCTGTGTAACTGCACATCGTATCTTTATGTGTGTGTGTGTGTGTGTGTGTGTGTGTGTGTGTGTGTGTGTAACATTGAAAAACTCCGTACAGTCGTTGGCTACACCTCACAAACTCCTTCAGAACCATGAACACAAAAGCAATGTTTCTTTTTTCTTTCTTTACTCTGAAAAAGAAGTGAACTAAGATGAAATGTCACAGGGAATTAAAGTCGAGATCCGTTCAGTTACGTATTCGTGATCTCTTACAACGCTTTGAAAGGCTGAAGGTCGTAGGCAGGGAGAGAGAGAGTCAGACTTACGTACATTGTTCTAGACTAGTAGTAGTGGTAGTAGTAGTAGTAGTAGCTGTAGTAGTAGGGGTAGTAATTGTTGTTGCTGTTGTAGTTGTAGCATTGGTGGTAGTAGTAGCTGATGATTTTTTTTTTCTTAATTACCGCCAATCACCTCCATCCATTGGGGAATTATATTGTGAAGAGCAAACCAACCTTGCTAATACAGTTCACCATTTGGAGTTGTAATGTGAAGGTTAACACCAACCCTCATATTACAATCCGTTGCCCCAAGCACGCCAACGGCTGTGGTTACCAATTATCTACTGCTGTTTTTATTACTTTATTTATATTCATTAGCATTACAGTGTTAATAGTAGCAGTAGTAGTAGTAGTAGCAGAGGTATTGGTAGTAGGCCAAGGAATAATAATATTGGTGGTAGTAGCAGTCATAGTAGTAGCAGTAGTATGGGCAGTAATTGTGGTAGTAGTAATAGTGGTAGTAGTAGTAGAAGTAGTGGTAGTAATAGTAGTAGTAGAAGTAGAAGTAGTAATAGTCTCTGCTTCATCTGAAATGTGAGCCCAGTGGACATCAGGCTGAAGTTGTCCTTCAGTGCTCCATCGGCCTTTGGGGGGATGGGGGGGGAACAGAGAGGCGTTTGTTTAACCTGGGCGTGGAGCCAGTCAGGTATATAGGTGCCACCACGTGAAGGCACTACGTTCCAGAGTTGACCAGATATGTACAATCGTGATAAAAAGTTCGCTGACACTTCCTTGCTGGCTGTGGCGATGGCAGGTCTTGCATAAACCACTTTTATTTGACAACAGTATGAGTGAGGGGGAGGGGGAGACCGAGGATGAGATGGAGGGATGGAGTGGAGAGGTACTGTACGTGAGATATAGGGTGTGTATGGAGTGGAGAGGTACTGTACGTGAGATATAGGGTGTGTGCTTTGGAGGGAAGGCAGCCAAATGGTAGAGGACAGGGTGACATGGAGGCGATTTTTTTTGTGGCCACTACGAACTCATTTGACTATGTGTTGCGGGGACGGCTCATTCTGCTGGTATGGGCGTGGGTGTGGCAGTGGGATCACGAAATATATAACTGATGCAGGATACGTACTTATAACAGCCGTCCCCACAACACACAAGAAATCGTGTGATGGAGTGGAAGGGGAGCGTTATGTATGGATCACACTGAATATTAGATGTCGCCTTGATATTCTGTTGTTATTATTTATATCGTTTGAACATTGATATCGCTGACAGTCCAACAAGTAAAATTCGTGAAAATCGAGAGAGAGAGAGAGAGAGTCAAGTGCAGTCACCCGCTCTCCAATACGTCTGCGAGTAATGCTATAGACTAAGACACTGATTGCCATGAAGTAAGACAGACCTACAAGGGAGGGAGGGAGAGAGAGAGAGAGAGAGAGAGAGAGAGAAAGAGAGAGAGAGAAATCAAGTCGTCACTCGCTGTCCAATACGTCTGTGAGTAATGTTAGAGACCAAGACACTGATTGCCATGAAGTAACACACACACACACACACACACACACACACACACACACACACACACACACACACACAGAGTCGGAAAAAGGGAAAGCCTTTGTAACCGCAAGTAAATAGACCAGAAAGGCCGAAGAATAATTGATGAAGCAAAAAATAGTTCCCCCTCCACACACTACATTTAGTATTGATGGAAAACGGATGCAAAATTAAAGATTATTTTGTGCGTTTCATTTTGCTATTTCGTCCAGAGAGAGAGAGAGAGAGAGAGAACTAGGTAAATAGAACTCGATCTGTCGTCACTGCAATGACTTTTAATTCAGATTACCTGTTGGGCTGGAGAGAGACGCCTACACGTGGTGGCACCGATGTAACCAGGTGGCTCAGCTGCCTCTCATCCTCTCCCTATCCCCCAAAATGAGGATGGTGGACTGCAGAAAAGTTTTTAAAGTCTGGATTCTATTAGATTCACATTTCAGATGAACCTATGGCTACTACTACTACTACTACAACTACTGCTATTATTACCAACATTACCACTTTCTGTAATTGTTTCGGTCATTGGGAACAACATTTGGTGGTAATTCAGTTTGGACATTGGTATGTTTCTCTCTCTCTCTCTCTCTCTCTCTCTCTCTCTCTGTTTATTTAAGTGCTTAGTAGGATAGTAGGTTAATACTGTCTCTCTGGTATTTTTGTGTGCGTTGGGTGTGGTAATTTTGTCCTGGTACTTTGCGTGGGTAATGTTGATTTGATGTGGTTCTCTCTCTCTCTCTCTCTCTCTCTCTCTCTCTCTCTTTAAGTGCTGAATAGGTTGGTGGGATAAGTCTGTCTCTCTTGAATTATTATGAATGTTGGGTGATGGGGTGGGGTATGGTATTTTTGTCTGGTATTTTCCGCAGGTGATATTGATTCGGTGAGTCTCTCTCTCTCTCTCTCTCTCTCTCTCTCTCTCTCTCTCTCTCTCTGTATGTATGTATGTATGTATGTATATATGTAAGTATATATGTAAGTATATATGTAAGTATATATGTAAGTATATATATATATATATATATATATATATATATATATATATATATATATATATATATATATATATATATATGTGTGTGTGTGTGTGTGGGTTTAAGGGGAGATGCAGGAAAGTAAAGAACAGCATAGCATCAGAAGAGGCGAGTGGAAGGGGAGGGTGAGGTAAAGAGGAGGGAAGGGAGGCAATGAATGAGAGGGGAAGAGAGGGAAGGGAGGAAAGGGCATCATAGAATTTGGGAAAAGGTGGGAAGGAGGGAGGGGACGATGGGAGAGGGAAAGTAAGGGGAGGGGAGAGGAACTACAGAAACAGAAAAAGATTTGGGGGAAGGGGAAGGGGGGAAGAGGGGGTGAGACAGAGAAGGGGGAGAGGGGATGGAACGAGGGTGATGAAGAATGGGAAGGGGAGAGGAACAGGGGAAAATACAGAGAAGAAGGGAAAGCAGAAAATCGAAGGGGTGGGGAAGGGAGAGGGAAAGAGGGAGGGGATGCAGAACCACGCAGCATCAAAAGGAAAGGGAGAAAGAGGGGAGGAGGAGGGGGGATGGACACCAGAGATTTGAGGGGAAAGGGGAGGGTACACACACACACACACACACACACACACACACACACACACACACACACACACACACACACACACACACACACACACACACACACACAGCACTAATGGCCCCATATTTTCATTGGCCCTCTGTTTGCTCTCTCCCAAAATACTGTGCGAGCCATTCTCAACTCCACACAATTTTCAGGCCTGCTTGGAGGGACACGGCGCCGCGTCCTTTTGGGCTGTGGAGGCTCCCCAATACCTCAGTTTGCGGTGTATTATTTTGCATGTTACTCTTATAAATCGCTTGAATGGGTAGTTTATGAGTTTCTTTGCAATGCCTCCCGGTGTTGTTCGGATAAGTCAGATCAGGGCGCGTCCTCACCAGAGCTTGCTGGCGAGGACGGGAGTTTTGCATCGTTGTAACCCATAGAGGTTTACGCCCGCACCTGCCCGCATCCAGTGAGGCCTTAAATGATCTCCAACCAGTAACCTCAAATGGCCTTTATCCGAACTGGAGGTCATGTGAGTTTCCATGCCAAGAATGGGGCTGCAGGGTACCCGGCATTGCCCGGGCCAAAAAAGGCAAACACGCCACCGGTGACCTCAAATGACCAAGATCTGAATTTTGAGCCCCCTAAAACCATCCTTGGGTAACCCTGATTCAGAATACATATGGGTCTGGGGGTCTCGGGCCCTTGGTTTGGGAGTAATTGATGGACAGACAAACAACGCGACTCTTTTATTTATACAGATTGTACCTTGAAAACTGTGGCCGTTTATAGCGAAGGGACAAACAGACAAAGAGAGAGAGAGAGAGAGAGAGAGAGAGAGAGAGAGAGAGAGAATGACTGTGAATATCTACAGATGTGTGAGTTTGTGGGGGTGGGGGTGAGAGAGACGGTTGTGGCGGTGCAAATGCTATGGTTATTTTGGTAGTTGTGATCATCCAAAAGTTTGAGTGTAAGCCATGAAATAATTTACTGTGCTGGGAGATAACCATAGCAACTCCTGCGATTTCGTGCACAGCCAGGAGCAAAAGTTCACTGACACTTCCCAGTTGGCTTTGGTCTATCTATCTATCTATTGCCAGACGCCTGAATCCCGTACGAGGTGGCCACAAACAAATCGCCTCCACGTCGCCCTGTCCCCCGCCATTTCACTGCCCTGCTCCCAGCTCACACACCCCTCTCTCATATACCTCTCCACCTCATCCCTCCATCTCATCCTCGGCCTCCTCCTTCCTCTCCCCCCCTCCACCTCACTCACATACACTCTCCTCGTCAGTCTCTCACCCTCCATCCTCTCCACCTGGCCAAACCACCTCAGTGTGTTCCTTCTAATGCTTCCCACAAATAGATTGTTACGTTGGATTAGGCTGTGTTGAATTAGGGGAGGTTAAGTTAGTTAAAATTGCGTTAAGTTACATTTGGGTTAGTTGAATTAAAGTTGGGTTAAGTTAGATAAAATTGCGACATATTAAGTTTGATTTGGGTGTGTTATATGAAGTTAGGTCATTACTTTAAGCTGCTTTAGATTAAATTTGATCGGGTTGTATTGCGTAACTTCAGGTTGGGATAGATTTTGACCAAGACTGATTAGTTTACAAACATTTGCTATAAACATCCTTGAAGAAAAAAACATGACGAAGGATACACACACGCTGATGTAGTATTTATTGTAAAGATTCAGCTGTTTTTACCCAGCAGTTTCAGTTCTCTGTTTCATTAAGTCACGGTTTATCTAATAATAATAAAAATAGTAATAATATAAATAATAATGCAGTAAAGCGTCTCATAATCACTTTAACTAAGCGTCTCATAATCACTTTAACACTACAACGTTTCTCTCTCTCTCTCTCTCCGGACGCTTTTACGTAGGTCAGGAGAGGCTTTTTGAACTACACGAGTTAGCCTTCATTAACCCTTTCACTACCAGGGCACAAACCAAAATAAAATAATGTTATAACAAAAATACAATAAAGATTACATTCTAGGGCTGAAGGGGTCAAGGTTTGGTCAAGCTGGGTTAGTCTGCGTTATATTATTAAGTTCAGTTACGTTGTATGAGGTGAAGACAGGTTAGTTTATACCACTCCAAACAAGGCAACATTAGGTCAGGTTAGGTTAGGTTAGATTAGTTTAGGTTAGGTTAGGTTTGGTTAAGTTAAACTGTTAGGTTAGCTAAGGGTAAAGTAACTTAATATTGGTTGCATTATGTAAAGTTAATGTATAATAGACTTTAAGGTACCTAGTTGGTTTAGGTACAAAAAAATCATCCATCATAAAACTCTATCGAAGCAATAATGTAAGACTGTATGGCGAACACACGTGCGGAGCGATGGATAGCGTGATGATGATGGATGAAAATGACGATGATGATGATGATGATGGATGAGGTAGGGAGAGTAAGTGGTGATCTGGTAGGGTAGAGGACGGTGGCCACGGTGGGATAGGGAATGGATGGGATAGGGGCATGGTTTTCTGTTTTATTTTTGCTGTCGCCAGATGATTGTATGCGGCTTGGTTTAGATTTCTGTGACTGGAAGGGTTAGATATAAGGGTATTTGCTAAACAGTATAAGGCATCTGATAGCAGCAGGAATATACTACATAAAGACGTCAAAATAGTGGAGTTAAACACGAGAGAGAGAGAGAGAGAGAGAGAGAGAGAGATGGACCAGTGGCGTGGAAAATTTGTTCTTTGCCTCCCTCCCCCACACGTGAATTCCACACAAGTTTTTCCGTATTCTTTTTATTGGTGAGGTGTGTGTGTGTGTGTGTGTGTGTGTGTGTGTGTGTGTGTGTTTAGTTATTGCAGTGAACATTATACGATTAGGCTCATTTATTTAACGGTTATGCACCAAGCAAAAACTGACTATGGGTTTACATTTACGTCGTTATGTGGCGTTAACCCTAAATAAAGGTGCATTATCTGACACCAACACCATCATGCATGGAACGCTCTGAAACCAGCAGCTCGTCCGCACAGGCTACCAACCACAAACCAAACAACATTGTTCTTAAAGGAAATCCTACTCCAAAAGCCTTGAATTTTCTGCATCAGCATCCAGCGAAGATACGAAGAGAGACAAGGGTGAGCACAGCAAAAGTGACTTGGAATTACATGGGTTCTCACTGCAAATAAATTTCCCCGCGAGAAAATCATTCCGCTTAACTGACAAAGTCTTCGGGAACCTCTCCTTGGGTATGCAGCTGGAGTAGATGATCCTCCAACCGAACGTATTGCAGGCAGAGCTTGGGAGACTTACACTTATATTTGTTCATTTCCATCAAATCACCCATACAACCCATCAAACTGTAACTCCTGGACTGCTGAAGCTCATGAAACTGGAGGACCTGCTTAAGTGAACGAGGTCTTTTGCTGTTCATCGGACTGTTTCAACCTATCGAATTGTTTTCACCCATTGATTTGTAAGAAAACACACGGGCGATGCAACCTCCTACTCGCCCCATCATTTCCATATACATTTGCTAGCTGCGGCAGTTTCAACACACAAAGTTTATCAGTCATGGATGCCATTAAATACACTCCCATAGAATCTGTTTTGAGCATCTCGAGGACGACTTTTACATAGAGAAATAACTCTTAAAGTATCCTCTTAGCCCATGCACCCCGACACGTTCGGGTGAATACAAAGGCACAACAATCACATGGGTTTTTATAGACCAGTAACATAGCCTTTACCATGCACACATAATATACCATTGCTTCCACACAATTCCACACCTGCAGACAAATTCCTTCATTCACCGTTAATGTTGTGTACAATACATCATAGTCTATTGGTCTATCTGGCTTTATCTCATGTCAGTACAAATTAATTAATTGTACACAGAGTTCAGGGAGATCAACAACATTAATTAAATCAGTTGTCGCATAGAGGAACTTTTTGCATAGATACTGTTACACTTGCACTTCATTGTTTCATTCATATGTAATTTTATGTAATGAAATATTAATGTGTCATCTATACTCTTTTTTTTTTTTTTTTTTATCGAGAAGAAGATGCACTCGATAGGTTGGTGATGACTGGCTGAATTCAACAGATATTTGAGTGAGAAATTTGAGTTAGTAAATAATTTTCTATTCACATTACCTGCTATTTTATCTGAATTTCAACGATGTAATTCGGACGTGTTGCATTCAGCCAGTCATCATCAACCTGTCAGGTGCATCTTCGCCTCGTTAAAAAAAGAGAAATAAATAAAAGAATAAGTATAGTCCTACCCACAACACTTAACACGTGCAATACTCACGTCTTCTATTCTTGCTACCAACAGATAAAAATACGTATCATAGGAGAAACTTTACAAGCTGGACAGGTTCACAATACAGCCCTTATTAATTTCTTCGCTGCTAAAGGGCTCTCGGAAGATGAAGGAAAGTGACTGGGTGTTGCAAGAATACACCAAGAGAAGGCCAACGCATTGAAGGGACATGTAATGATTTTTCTTTTGCTTTTTTCTAAACCAGGAGGGACGCAATTTGTTGTTTTCTGCCTGACTGACGGGAGGGGGATTTGTTTCAGCCAGGTTTAGAGGATCGTCGTGTTTAGCCTACTGTGTGTGTGTGTGTGTGTGTGTGTGTGTGTGTGTGTGTGTGTGTGTGTGTGTGTGAAAACCAGTGCTTAAATCATAAGTATTTTAGATCCAACTAAGTTATATAATTTTTTTTCTTTGCTTTAGATACCATTTGCATATCAATTTGAATCTCTCTCTCTCTCTCTCTCTCTCTCTCTCGTCATAAGCAGATAGACAGACAGACAGACAGACAGGATCAGAGCAAGTGAGACAGGAAAGTGTGTTAGAATAAGAAAGAAGTTGTATAAAAATCAGAGGCAGGGTAGGGAGGAAAGCGAGGGAGAAAAATAAAGGAAATTAGCCAAAGAAAAGAGAGGAAATAAAAAGAGAGGGGAGACTGAAAGAGGGGTGAGCGGAGGTAAAAAAGACTGGAAAAATGAGAGAGAGAGAGAGAGAGAGAGAATCCTATTATCAGTCAGAATTAAATATATTTATTTCACTAAAACTTATTAATTTGATTCTTACCCAAGACATTAATATTACTTCAATGCCAAGAACATTAATTACACGCCAAGAACATTAATTACCTCTCCAGAAAAATCTAAAATACATAGCTCATTACTGCAGGCACGGTACAGAAAATGATTGCTAGAGAGAGAGATGTATATATTTGTGTATTGTTTAAAGTTATCTCTAACCTTCGTAATTCATTTTTGTCTGTAAAATGCAAAAGAATTACAAAAAAGACAAAATTTCATTACTAAGCGAGTATTAGTTCATTGTCTTTATAAAACGTCCGGCATCAGTGTTTTTTTTTTTCTTTTTTCTTTCTTTTTCTTTTTTGGTATAATGTCTCACAATTTGGCTTACTACAACGAGTCTGAGCCACAATACATGTAGGCTGCTTTCTTGTTGCTGTTGCTCCACTGAACGTAAACCTCGTGAACTGCAGAATGACGTTCCCTTTCTCCTTTCGGGGGATAGGGAGAGAGCTAAGGAACATTTGTATAACTGGGCACCGCTGCCGCTTGGTTATATTAGTGCCACCCCGTGAAGGCATTCCACTCAAACACCTGCCTAATTGTGAAACCGGTAATATCATTTATGAAGGCAAGCCACAGGAGTCAGTTAATATAGTCATTTGTTGCATAAACAGCTAAATTGATGAACCAGTACTTACCTTAATTGATACGTACCCTGTAACAAGCAACTTTAAAGCAACCAGTAGGTCTGTTGCTTTGTGGTATCCAGTGTAAACTTTTATATCAGCCATTCATTTATAGCAACGGTAGTTCTACAAAGACAAGAGTGATACAGTATTGGTATGGGGTAGGAACAGGTATATTTCTACATTACATCAACTAAATATAATAACCAAAATACCTTATAAAAAGGACATACATGTATTACTGTTCCACAACAACGTGTCATATTTTTGAACTTCTCCTATCGCTGTTCTCGCAACAAATTTTTGGAGTTTTAAGCATCGTATGATAAAATAGCATTGGTATGTAATAATTCATTAGGGTGAAAACATACAATTATGCATTACCACCTTATTCGTTTTACTTTCTTAAAATGATTCTGATTGACTGTGATACATAATGATTGCATAACTTTGTAGTTTATTTCATAGGTGTGTACAGCCCATAGTAAAAGTTCGGTTCCTCCTGACCATTAGTAACCCATAGCATCATACTAGTGTTGCCAAAGTTGCATCTGGTCACTGTATTCTGTATGGTTATATCAACGTAATTTTTTAACTAAATGTAACTCTTAATATTAAATGTAATATAATGTTATGGGCAACTGCGGGGAAGGGAGAGGAATGCAGTCACTTCAGGTAAATGAACATAAATTGAAAACAATGCTTCATATTAACTCCTAGATATTATAATTGCATGCTGGGTGAGATACTATTGCCGTGAAGGTGAATGAGAGTGTAGTTAGAAAAAGAAAGTGTATGACTGTGAAACGGAAAAAGTGAGAGTGAGTTGGAGACTGAATATGCATGACACGGGGTAGAAATAGACAAAATAATTTGATATCAGTGAGAGAGAGAGAGAGAGAGAGAGAGAGAGAGAGAGAGAGAGAGAGAGAGAGAGAGAGAGAGAGAGAGAGTAAAAAACAGTCCTGGGAGAGCGGAAGTTAACTGACACGAAAAAAATATGATGCCAGTTCAAAAATTAATCCATTTTTCTTTGCAAGTTGGAGTACAAGAGAGAGAGAGAGAGAGAGAGAGAGAGAGAGAGATTGTCGACCAAAGGGGATTGAAAGTCTCTCTCTCTCTCTCTCTCTCTGCAAAAATCTTTGGAAGGAAGGGAAAAGAAAGCACTTCATCTCCCAAGACATATTCTGCTCCTCTTCCTCCTTCCATTCTTCATCTCTTTCTCTCCCTCGTTGTCCTCCGACTGTTCCTTCTCCTCCTCCTCCTCCTACTAATCCTGCTTCTCGTCCTCCTCCTCATCATCATCATCATCACCTGCTCTTCCTCTTTCCACTTCTTCTTCTTCTTCATCTTCTTCTTCCTCTTCTTCTTCTTCTTCTCCTCCTCCTCCTCCTCCTCCTCCTCCTCCTCCTCCCCTTTTTCCTACATTTCCTCTTTCCTTTTCGTCGCCTTCTTCCTCCTCCTCTTCCTTTTTCTTCCTTTTCGTCTTCCTCTTTATCCTCCTCCTCCTCATCCTCATCCTCCATATCATCATTTTTTCTCCTACCTTTTCCCTTTTCCCCTTTTCGTTTTCTTCTTCTTATTGTTCTTCTTCATAATCATCATCATCATCATCATCATCATCATCATCATCATCATCCATATCATCATCCTCTTTTTTCCAACTCTTTGTCTTCCCTCTTTTTCACTTTCTTCTTCTTCTCCACTTCCTCCTCCTTCTCCTCTTCCTCCTCCTCCTCCTCCTCCTAGTCAGGCCTGGAAGGAAAAGTGAAAGACCAGCGAGCTGTGGCAAGCAATATATGCTTGGTCAGGCTCCCTCGCACCCCGTCCTTGTGTGTGTGTGTGTGAGAGAGAGAGAGAGAGAGAGAGAGAGAGAGAGAGAGAGAGAGAGAGAGAGAAAGGGGAATTTTCTTGTTTTTTTTTTTTTTTGCTCTACTCTTAAAGCAAATAAATAAGAAAATAATCTGTAAAAAAGGGGGACTAAGTAGCCTAGCACAGGGTCCCTACGCTCCTGGTAAGGCAAATAGAGACCCGCATTGTCGTCAGTTAAGGAAGCACACTAATACCTTTTCCTAAGCGATTTATTTTGTTTATTACACATTATTGTCCCTTTTTGTGCTACATAATTCAACCCAATATCGCCATACTCTGCCAGAATAATGTACAAAAGGATATTAACCAACCATATCTAAAAATAAATCGCTAAGGAAGTGGTGTTAGGGAGCTTTCATACTCGATGGGATTATGAACCAAGGACAGAATGATAGCCAGAATAACTGCAAAAGAACTTGATGAGGGAGCCTCGTGACCCTCCTGTTCTTGCTCTTAGTGTGGCGTGGTGTGGTGTGGTGTGGTATACTGTGCAGTGCTGTGCTGTAGTGTGCTGTACTGTGGTGTGATTTGATGTGGTGTGGTATAGTGTGGGAGGGTGATTCTATGGCATATATTTGGTGTGGTGTGGTGTGGTGTGAGAGGGGCATTCTGTCGTATGGTGCGGTGTGATGTGATTTCCATAATGTCGCTAATGTGTCAGTTGGAGACCGAAAATCGCTAGTAAGAGACAGACGGACACAGAGCTGCTCTTAAAGATGGTCCGGCATCTAAAGAGTGGGAAGGATATTTATATCAGCAAGTTAATGAAAAAAAAGAAATACGTATTCAGAATCGAAAAAGAGAAAGCTTGAATAGAAGCATATGTATTGGGCAACATTAATGAACTAGAAAGCATTCAGAGAGCGCATACCTTCACCAACGCCATTGCCATTAAAAAGGATCCGGATCTGTGGAGATATTGTGTAGAATATATAGGATCCGGATCCGCCCCAAACTTAAATCAATTGTTCCTTGACTCATGGCCCACTCTTCCACAAAATTATATTGAAATTCATTGAAAACTTCTGGAGATATTGTGTGGGATTCTCCGGATCCGCCCCAAAAATTTAATAAATTTTTTCTTGGCCCATGGCCCACCCTTCCACAAAATTTCATTGAAATTCATTGAGAACTTTGGAGATGTCTTGTGGACAAACAAACATACAAACATTGGTGAGTACATAACCTCCTCAATCTTCGTTGGGGGAGATGAATATATATGGAGAGAGAGAGAGAGAGAGAGAGAGTCAAATGGTAAAGTGGTGGACTGCTGATCCAAAGGGCGTGAGACCAGCCGCAGATGAGGACAGTGGTTTGAGAGTTTAGTTAGAAGTTGTAAATCCTTCAGTATGGTGAAGTCTTGTATAATTTGTTCCTTCTACCATTAGAGTTTTCATTTTCTTGCTTTATTTATTTATGTATTCATTAATTACTTGTTTTTTGCTGCAACCAGAGGAGTATAATGTCCCTAACTGGGTCACTCGCTCGATCACTAAATGTCTGTATAAGTATAGGGTCTAAGCCTTATTGGGGATTACTCCAGAGCAGGGAGTATGAACGCATGCATACTTACATACAGACATACACATTACAGAAACCGCTAATAGTTGGCCGTGTACTTGCGTCATACCAAGATACATGACACAGAGAGGCTAGGCACAACACTGGGCTGTTAGCTGCACTTGGACAGCATGTGTGCCAAACTGGTGTCATTTAAGTGTTTAACTGGTTAATAATTAATTCTTTCCCTTACAGTACGACAGGGCTGGGTGCAGCATCAAAGGTGTCCCCTGTCTTGCTGGCTTTAGAGATATCTGGTTGTGATGGGGTTAGAAACATGTGCTGTTACCCCTTTACTACGAGAGGTGTCCTCTTTAGCGCATAACATTGTCTCCGGTATAAAGAACTTCCGCATAATTATGCAGCTTTGTCTGTCTGTATGAGGGTTTATCCAGGTATTCCTCTTAGAAGAGTGAACCGATTTTGATTAAACTCAGCAGGAACACTCCCTAGCGCCCCAGATTTTGCAAAATCTTCTTTTTGGTTTCAGAGTTCTGGCCTTTTCTTATTTACGACATTAATGTAATTACCCCTCAGTGTTATTAGAACCAAGTTCATTTTCTTCGAGACTTACCGCATAGTTTTTTTTTCATACATATTTAGTTTATTTCAAAGTTCCGAAAACGGAAAAACGTGACTGACCAAGCGAGCGTAGGCCACTGTAAGCAGCCTTACACGAGCAGTACTAAAAAAGTCATCACATTGAAGGGATTAACTGACCTACCACACGGTCTACCGACATCGTAAAATCACTTCCACTAACACCATCATGTCAGTCCTGAATGAGACAGCCAAGCATGTATTTGATTTGGTGGGGATTAACACAGAATGGGTGGCATATAAAGGTGTGTTTCACCCTCGTGTTGCACGGGCATCTGGTAGCGCTCATGACTGGAATGTCACACAGCCATATTGCAGAACGTCTGCCTATCAGGGTTCTTTTATTCGCCGAACTGCATCTCTTTGGAACTCCTTCCCCGGAGTTGTTTCCCCCCAAACTTCAACCTACAGCTGTTCAAGTCCAGCTGTTACAGATATTTTATGAATGGAGGACGCTTGTAGGCTAATCTGGTGTATGGATTTTTTTTTTTTTTCATTTGTATTTCCTTCCTCTGGTCTGTTATTAAAAAAAATCTAGCATACATAGGAGTCTTTATCTCTTTACTTATCCATCCATCTATTTACGTCTCTCTCTCTCTCTCTCTCTCTCCTTCCATATGAATTTTCCTCTCTTCCTATCCCCGACCACTTCGTTTCCCTTCCCTTACCCGTTCACTCTCCTCTCCTTTCTTCTCCAATTGCGTCCTCTCTCTTCCCTCTCTCTATACATCCTCTTCAGTTCCCTTCCACACCCCTCCCCTCTTTCCTCTCTCTTGTCCCCTTCCCTTTACTTCTTCTCCCCCTCCTCCTCCTCCTGTCACTTCATTTTCCTCTCTTCCTTTCACTCTCCGTCCCACATCCCTTCCATCCTCTCTAATCCCTTACCCTCTCCTCCACTCCTCTCTCTCCTCTCATTTCCTCTTTATTTCATCTCCCCTTCCTCCTCTCACTTCCTCTTCATTTTCATCTCTCCTCTCCTCTCCCATTCCCATCCCTTACTTCCCCTGCCGTCCCCTCCCCTCCTTCTGCGTTCCAATTAACCCATTCACCAGACTCCCTCCCAAATTAAAATCACCATTCTTTTTAATCCAAGCCTTGATATGAGCCCTACTGCCTCTCTCGTGGTACCAGGTACAGCTTAATGTAGAGATGGGGCAGGTAAAGCTTAATGTAGAGACTGGTTCAGCTTATTGAGGTGAACTGGGGATAAAAGGAGCCGTAAGTAGTTCTGTGTTACCCCTTTTTATGGTAGAGGCTCCAGGCTAGGCTACCGTAGTCCTGTGCATTTAAGGGTTGTAGTAGTGGTGGTGGTGGTGGTGGTGGTGGTGGTGATTGTGGTTGTAGTAGTAGCAGTAGTAGTAATAGTAGAAGTTGTAGTAGTAGTAGTTGTTGTTGTTGTTGTTGTACACACCTGTTACATTGTCGACGTAATTCACCACGATATTGCCTCTTATATTTTTTTTTCTTAAGGTTCTGTGCCGATTTTTATGACATTCGCATAGTATAACGCTTTTGAGCAACGATGAAATGCACAGTTTTAAAATAATTAGTAATGATGCACAGTTACTGCAGAAGTAAGAATTTCATGCGTGATTTCAACTCTGTAATTATCCTTTTAAACTTCTTACTGAAATGACTGTATTCTTAATGTAATTCTCTGTCATTCTGAAAAAAACAGACTTTTTTTTTGTTTCCCGGCCAAAAACATTAATCATGGTGCATAACATTTCTGGTGATCTAGGTGTGTCGTGAGCATATTGAAATCATATGCCATTGGTCGAAATGTATCATGTCAGGTAATTATAATATTATAATTTTAAAAAGTGTAAAAATGACATTTTTGGCTGTACAGTACATGCTGCAGAATGTAAGGCGTTGGTGGTACAGTATATACAGGGCTGTCCATAAGTAGCTATCCACAAAAACTCACCTGGCGGTATGTTATGTTATGGAGAGGATTCAGTCTGCTGGTATGGGCGGGGGTTTGGCAGTGGGAATACGATTTTATTTTTAAACAGAGCAGAGGAAAAAAAAATCCATACACCAGATTACAGGTGTCCTGCATTAATAAAAGTCTGTAACAGACTTGAACAGCCGTAGGTTGAAGTTTGAGGGGAAACCACTCCGGGGAAGCGAGTTCCAAAGATGTGCAGTTCGGAGGATAAAAGAATTCTGATATGCTTAAGTTCTGCAATATGGCAGTGTGACAGTCCAGTCATGAGCGCTACCTGATACCCGTGTAGCGCGGGGGAAGGCGTGGAGAGGTGGCACAATGGATGCAACTTCGTCTGAGCATTTGCCATGAATAAATGATGTAGGATAGACATTGGAAACTGACTGAGCCGTTCCCGCAACACAAGAGAAACTGTCCAGTGGAGTGGAAAAAGAAATGATATCTATAGATCATCGTATATATTTCTCTTGCTTTCCCTAGAACGATCACTGCTTCCATGACCAAGAGAGTACACTGCCGGGCATAAGTAACCGATTCACTTCTTTACGATTTTTTTGAGAAAGTGAGCATTAACTTTCGAAACCCAGTTAGGGCAATACTCAGAGGTCAACAAACTTTTCATAATTTCATGCAAGAGGTTAATAATAGTTCGACATACATTTGGAACGATATTACTTTCACCTACTGTACGTGTCATCTTTACCAGTGTCATGATTAGCCAGGAATATGGGAAAGGCACATTCTAAATTCGTACTGTTCCGTAACTACACCCTTCTTACTCCAAGCTGGCCTAAAATTGCAGTCTCTCCGTCTTGATTACTGAGCTGTAAAAACAGATTAACACTACATGATGCTAGCCACGAAGAAGTGCTATGAAATGGATGCAGAGCTGTTGCATTATCTCATTCTACCATTAACCTGTGTGATATAAATTGTGGAAGGACGAAGATTTGGACCAAGTTAGAATAAAAAGAATATGGTCCTGCTTAGCCATACTAGGCCTGGATCACTTTAGAAGTGAGAAGAAATTTTCCCCCCATAGTAAATCACCATCAGCCGGCACTTACGAAATTCAGCTCAGCCGTTCTCTAAGCACCATTATAAATACTAAAAAGCAATGGAGCAACTTGTCATGGCGGCGGTCACACCTGCTCGAGAGGTGGTAATAGGGATGAACAGGAATGGAAGAAATATCGAAACACAGACGCAGCCATAACTAAGAATTACACTGTATATGTTATTTGCATTGAGGGATTCTGGCAGAGACGCAACAGACAACAGGCGTGAAACAGTGGAAGTTACAGAAAGAATATTACACGGATATATACAGCAGAAACAACCCCATCAACGTGGTGTGTTTTCTACTGTATTCTTTCTCCAGACGATTTTATTCATCCTGGAAGACACTTTTCCATCTGGAGGGGTTAGATGCAGCCCTCATTCACATGGTCAGTGCGAAATGGTCCCCCAAAATTTAGTAAAACCGTATGGAGGCGTCAAGAATAAACTGCAGAAACGTCAGCGTACTGAAGGGTTTCATTATACTTTCAGGGAATCGAACTCTGGTCCAAACGATGGCAGAGAAGAGCACTACCACTAGGTTACACTGGCTTAACCACTTCAGTACGATTTTTATTTACTTCTGTCATACACCAGACAATTTTATTCAGCTTACAACCCCCTGGCAGTGAGGGAGGGTTAATGAAGGTTGTATTTAACCCTGCACATTTGAGATCACCTTAAGAAGGGCAATTTCTTCAGGAGAAAATAAGAATGAAATAGTGATGACATCCTCGAGCAGATGGTTGTAAATATTTGGAGAACCTTGCAACTGCTCCAGCAAAAGAAATATATATACTGGAGAGAGAGAGAGAGAGAGAGAGAGAGAGAGAGAGAGAGAGAGAGAGAGAGAGAGAGAGAGAGGGAGAGAAGGGGGGGGGAGACGGACTAAGAGAGAGAGAGGGGGGGGGAGACGGACTTTGGTATTCATCTGTGCTATAGAATTTTACCTAAGAAGAGAAGGAGATAGGGTGCTCCAAAACAAAAAATAAAAAAATCCTAAGGTGTTGAAAGAAGGATATAAGATCAGAACTTATTTTCTTTGACCCAGATCCTTTCATTCAGCCAGTCGTCTGTTTCTGCCGCTCATTCATCTCTCCATCTATACATCCAACTCTCCCTTCACCATTACTCATTCATTCGTCCGTCCATCCATCCATCCGTTCATCTATTCATCCGTCTTTCTAGCTCTCCTCGCATCCAGCCATCCATCCATCCATCCTTCCTTCTAACTCTTCACACATCCACCCACCAGTCCTTCATAATCTCCCTTCACCATCCATCCATCCATCCAGTTATTTAGTCATTCATTTATTAGTCATCCATCCATCCATCAATCTCCTCGCTTATCGTAAACTCTCGGAAACATCCATCCATCCATTTTTCCAATCATCCCACTCTCGTTTCACCTTTCATTCACCCATCCATCCATTCATCCACCCATGTCTACACTCATTCACTTGTTCATCTATTCATCTACCCGTCCATTTCCTTTCCACCTCTTACTATTCCATCCATCTGTCAATCTATCCATCCTAACTTCTCTTTAACCTTCCGTCCATCCATCTTTTCATCCATCAGTCTACCCTCCCATCCTAATATGTCTTCGCCTTCCATCCATCCAGCAGTCTATCTTATACCGATCATCATTTGCGTTATTTACAGCTATATCTCTCTATCTGTCTGTCTGTCTGTCTGTCTGTCTTTATCTATCTGTCTATCTATCTATCTATCTGTTTATATCTCTGCCTATCTCTGTATCTCTATATTTTTCGGTATATATCTCCATGTACCTATCTATATACATACGTACACACAAACATACATACTTACATAAATCAATCCGTCTGTCTGTCTATCTACATACATACATACTTACATACATACATTCATTCATACATACACATTTATCAGTCCGTTTGTCTCTGTCAGTATGTCTGTACATCTATCTGTATCTGTCTATCTATCTATCTATCTATCCATATCCAGGGTAATCTGGCCACACCTTTTACCAGTCGTGAATTGATATCGGTGAGCGTCTATCACGGTTGGGGAAAATTGCCTGCTTTCTCAATTTCCAAGCTGTCAGCGGCATGGCGAGAGAGAGAGAGAGAGGGAGAGAGAGGAATTTGTGTATATGTATGTGCATGTACACACACACATTATATATATATATATATATATATATATATATATATATATATATATATATATATATATATATATATATATATATATATGCACACTTACTGACCATATACAGTACGTGGGGTTTTATTCGCCCCTGTGTAGAGACAACTCTCATGTGTGGGGAGGCATCCCAAATACGGTTTTTCTCAACAAGGTGAAGTCACAGATTTTTCGTCTCATTAACTCTCATCTTACCGGTTCCCTCCAACCTCTGTCTCTTCGCCGCACTGTTGCATCTTTATCTCTTTTCTATCGTACTTCAGTGGTCACTGCTCCTCACTTTCTGCCTGCATCCCTCCACCACTACAGCGGACGCGTAACTCCCGCTTAGCATCCCTTTCTCATCCCTTTTCTGCCCAACTCTCTAATGCAAGAGCTGACTTTCACTCCAGTCCTTCATATATACAATGGGTCAACTCTGGAACTCTCATCTTTGACTATATTTCCTAGGGCTTATGACCTCCAGTCTTTCAATTGCAGTGTGTCCAGGATCTCGAAATGAACGGGTTTTTAATTTGGCTCTGTTATACTGTTTTTCTTTTTCTTGGAGGGACAGTTTTGCGGGCTTATGGCCTTTGGTTCCTTATTCCTTGCATGCACACACACACACACACACACACACACACACATATATATACCGGTATATATTAGTTTTACGCCGTGTCCCCTTTTTTCAGTAAGGGCAATGGCGTTGCCCATGGGTAGAGGACTTTTGGTTTTGGAGGGTATAGCATTTTATAACCGAATGCTCTTCCTGATGTCTACCAATGACCATTGGGTGGACTCGAACCTCCGACCCTTCGGTCAGAGCGCTCTAATCCACTGAGCCACGGCTGCTACAATAATAATAATAATAATAATAAAGTTAATAATAATGCATCATTGGAGGGAGCATGTGATTATTTAAAAAAATACAAAATAAATAAATAACACCTGCATGAAAATTTTGGTATGTCATGAGGGGAAATAAACTGATATGAATGATACACTGGAAGCGTTCTAAGCCCACTAGATTGGCGTTCTTAGATACATTAATTTGTCCATTCAATTGTTAAGTGTTTACTTCTAGTTAGTGGCGATGTTGGTTATTGTTTCTCTCTCTCTCTCTCTCTCTCTCTCTCTCTCTCTCTCTCTCTCTCTCTCTCTCTCTCTCTCTCTCTCTCTCTCTCTCTCTCTCTCTCTCTCTGTGTGTGTGTGTGTGTGTGTGTGTGTGTGTGTGTGTGTGTGTGTGTATGTGTGTGTGTGTGTGTGTGTGTGTGTGTGTGTGTGTGTATGTGTGTGTGTGTGTAGGTCGAGTTATGATGGATATACTGTACTGTACTCATATAAAACACCATTTAGAGATAAATCATTTTTTGACTAATTTTACAGTTCAGTGGCATAAGGGCTGGTAGGCAGAGAGAGAGAGAGAGAGACCGCAGAGAAATGTCAAGTTAAATGACCCCTACTTAAAATCAGTATCTGGTGAGGGTATGAGTGACATTGCCCCTGTACTGCCCTGCAATCACCCTGTCAACAAACAGCATTACCCTTCCTCAAATTGGCCTGTAACTGAACTTGCTGTTCTTCCCTCGCTGACATTGTTCGTGCCGCGTTGATATTATTGTTCTGAAATTTTTTATTTTAAGACCACAATGTTAATTCTTCTACAATGATTTATTTTTCATACACAAGAACCTTTTATTTTAAGTAGCCTTTTTTACTTTCACTCTTTATTTACTCATCTCTTTATTAGTCGGGGTGCCTAGCGTTGCCAGAGTAAAACCCCTGTGGTCGTGCATACTGTCACTGCCTGGAACCCTGGATGGCCGCTCCCCCTGTAATAGGACATCCCCCCGGGTCCCTTTTAACCCAATTAACGTATGTTCCTCCTTGCGTCTATTTCCCCAGGGATATATTCTCCATGGGCCTATTACTACCATGGACCTATTTTCCCACCCACCCTGCCCACCTACTCTGCCCCACCATACCCACCCAACCCTGCCCACCCACTCCACCCACCCTGGCACTCCGCACCCACCCATCCACCCAACCCTGCTCACCCACCTCACCCATCCTGTCCACCCCACCAACTTTTCCCTCTCATCCGATGCGTTGTAGCTAGTATTGACATGGTTGCAAAAGTTTAAAAAAAAAATCTACGGTAATTGGCTACCATGTTTCCACAATGTTGACAGTATTTTGTATTTAGTTCTAATATTGGCCACCAGGGGCGCCACTTCAGCAACTGTAATATACACATTTGAATTCGCCGTAAAAAGTTACACCTGTTAGAACTGTTTAGAGAGTTCTGTATGTACCCCCTTCTATTTTCGTACAGGACAGTTCATATTTTTATTACAGAGAAACCGTGACTATTAGCCGTTCCTACACGGCAATATAAAGCACTTTCGATGTTTTCTTTTGCTATTATCACATGATTTTATTCAGCTTTAGGAGCGACCTTCCTTAACCCATTCACTGCCAAGGGATTCTTTTGTGATAAATAAACTCGTGTGGTGGTAACTTCTAATAAAAAACTACTCACCTGAATTTAAGTAGAGCTCCAATACTACTTCTAAAGCTGGAAGTGGTATTAGTTGTAGTAGTAGTAGTAGTAATAGTTGTAGTAGTAGCAATAGTTGCGAGCGAGCGAGCAGGGGTAACGAAGCTATGGTTACTCTACGTTTACCTGAGAAATGAGCGGCCCGACACGACCCGACCCAGCCTAACACGACATGGCCCAACTGCAGTGGTTTTCAGAGGCTAATACCTTTCCTGCTATGTGAGATAGAGAAGAGATTCTTTCAGCAGGTAGTAGATACATTCAATTAATTTTGTTTTTAGCCATATATTTACTCATGAGACCAAAGAAACACCTTGGAATCCCAGCTTTCCAAGGGAATGTTGCGAGGGCTTCAGTTGACATGCTCCTCTATGAAATCTAATTAAGAATTATTTTCTGTTGTAACACTGTGTTTTCGTGGATGAATTCTAACAATTAAATATCAGATATTAAGCTCATAATTTTACATGAACATTTTTCCTTTGTATAGGGGGTGAAATCAGCGAGGGCAATCGCTCCATTTCTGGGTTTTATCATTCAGTGAATATCCACTCTTTTACCGACGCAGTTCGTGACACGGCAAGTCGTGAGCAGAGAACTGAACATTGCACGTGTGATAAATGCAACGGCGCCTCTCTATATGCACATCTAGAGAGAAAACGTGAGAAAGTAAATATTATAGCTCAGTTATTCTCTGTTATTGTTTTACCACCTCACCAGAAATGTTGAAAGTTTACACCAAGATGAAATTATGATGATGGGCGTCTGTGGAAACGCTCGCTCGCTCGTCACGAGCTCACAAAGCTCACTTTACTGGTAGTAGTAGCCCCAGGTTCATCTGAAACGTGAATCCAGTTGTCTGCAGGCTGAAGTTGCTTTCCTTCTGCAGATGACCATCCTCCGTGAGGGCGATAGGGAAGTAACTGAGGGTAGGTTTGTATAACCGGGCAGTTCCATCATCCAGATATACCGGTACCAACACGTGAAGGCGCCCCTTTCCGATACCTTTAAAATTGATGCTGAAGAGAGAGGCCCCTCATGCGGTGGCATCAATATAATCAAGGTATATATATTGCCCGACTCTACAAACATCCCACATCTACTTCCCTATTCCCCAGAAGGGGGATGGTAGGCTGCAGGAGATAGGTAATATAAGCCTGTAGTCCACCGGATTCATGTTTCAAATGAACTAGACAAGGGAAGATTCTCCACTTCTTTCCTTGATCTTCCTGCAGAAAACACGTATATTCTGTTGTAAATTTCGTGACATAATTTAAGATTTATCTGAGAAGTTGGAACAGGACAAAGACGGAGATTCCACAGCCTCCTTACCCCTCCTGCATATCAAAACCTGAGACACGACAGGGAATTTATCGGAAGTGTGTTTGTGTATCGTGGTCCTGGATCGCAAAGGTAAAAAATTATATGCTGAAGCTGACTTGAAGGTAAAAAAAAAAGTATTAAAATCGTTTCGCAATTTTCCCGAACTTCCTTCTATTTTACGAACACCAGGGCTGGCTTAATGTCAAGTATAATGAGAGTGAACTTTCTAAATGCTCCATCTGTGTGTGTGTGTGTGTGTGTGTGTGTGTGTGTGTGTGTGTGTGTGTGTGTGTGTGTGTGTGTGTGTGTGTGTGTTTAGACTAGATGCGTCACCACCAAGGAAATAATATGATTAATCTATTTTCTTTCTACCAAGGATTTATGTTCATCACCGTCTTTGTTATCGTTATTGTCATTTTCTTCTTTATCTACATATTTGTCGCCATTTTCATCTTCATCATTATCATCGTTATCCTCATATTCATCTTCATTTTCGTTTCATTATTATCACTCATCTTCACCATCGTCATCATCTTCACTGTCACCGTCGTCACCATCATCACCATTACCGTAAACTTCCTCATCATTGTCACTGCCATCATCACTGTCATCATCATCATCATCAACTAATCCCTGAACTTTATTTGTAAATGATTAATTTAATCACTGATATTTTTAAAATGATTATCTGTTTACTCACTTAGGATCAGTAGTCAGTGAAAGTTAGGTTAAATATATTAAGATATTACTGGATATTTTTTTTCTTTTCTTCATATATCGTCCTGAAACTTTCTACACGCTTAAGTAGATATCATGGCTATTATCCTGTAAAGTTTCATGTAGATTGACGCATAATTTCATTTTTTTTACCCCTTAAAGGAGGAAACGCCGAAATAAAGGAGAAAAAAGGAAGGAAGATGGAGAGGGGGTAGATACAGCCTTCATTAACCTTATTTTAATTGTCTCCCCTTTTTAGTAAATAAAGTGGCGTCCTCGTGCCGAAAGGGTGAAATTGTCTTGCAGCTGCTAATGATTTGTGTGTGTGTGTGTGTGTGTGTGTGTGTGTGTGTGTGTGTCTGTGTGTGTGTGTGTGTGTGTGTGTGTGTGTGTGTGTGTGTGTGTGTTCAGTTGGTGTCAGACGTTTATTAGATTAGTGTAATCCTGGCCAATAAAAAGATTAATCTCTCTCTCTCTCTCTCTCTCTCTCTCTCTCTCTTCCCTCACCCCTCATCTTTAATCAGGCTCTTCCTTCCTCATCTTCTTCCTCTTGTGCGTCCTCTCCCTTCCTGTCTTTCTCGCTCTCTCAGTCTCTCTTCTTGTCTCTGATTTTAGAGGGTTGGGAACCAGACTTAATCAAGATAGTGTGTGTATGTGTGTGTGTGTGAGAGAGAGAGAGAGAGAGAGAGAGAGAGAGAGAGAGAAGGAGAGAGAGTGAAATGAATAAAGATAATATAATCGATGAGTTAATATTTATGTGTGTGTGTGTGTGTGTGTGTGTGTGTATACACTATGCGTGAGAGGGAAGACTTGCATACATCACATCGCCTGAACCCCTTAGTGTATTGAAACACCCACACTTGGATGGGAGAGAGAGAGAGAGAGAGAGAGAGAGAGAGAGAGAGAGAGAGAGAGAGGTGGGAAACAAAATAACAAAAGTGTAAAGTGGCAGATTGACTTAAAACACTTGACTTTCTGCAGCTAGAAAGAAGAATTACTTAAATAATTCTTTTCCACTCTTCCATATAACTTCCAATCTTCCGTCTAGATCCCCATCCTTCCCCATCCTTTCCTATTCCCCATAATTCCTGTTACTTTCTTGTCTTTCCTCATCCTCCCCTATCTGCCCCATTCTTCCTCGTCAGCCCTATCCTTCCTCGTCAGCCCTATCCTTCCTCATCACTTCATCCTTCCCCATTGCAAAGAAGAATAAAGAAACATTTATTGACAGAGAAACATGCCAAGCCACTCTCAGCCTGGGAAAACTAACCCTCAAAGGAAAGTGAGAAACAAGAGTGGTGGAATTCTTTTTTCCGTCTCAATCGCCTCCCCCTCCCCCCAAAAAAAAGAATGAAAGAAAGGTAAAGGAGAAAATAAACAAAAACAGTATCCGGAACTTTCTGGGTCTTACAGTATGACAACGAACGAAGCTTGTGATAAATGCCCTTCGATTCTGCAAATATAAGAAACAGGAGTGTGTTGTATCGTAAGGACGTGCTTCATAGACTGTTACTGGATTAAATAGATTCGTAAGTTCAATAAGGACGAGCTCATTAGATTTTTACAGGATTAATTAGAGTCTTAAGTACAGTAAGAGCGAGTTACATATACAGTATCGTTCCGGGATTAATTTTGAGTCGGGATTAATTTTGAGTCGTATGGAGTTTCTCAGATACATTTTTTTTTTTTTTACTACGAGTGAAAAAAGAAAAAGAAATTAAAGTTTGATGAACACAAGAGAATTCTAACCATCAGATACACAGTAAGTCCTATACGGTTTTATACTCTAACTTGGCCTAAAATTGCCGTCTTTCCATCTTAAATACTGAGTTATAACAAGTGATTAAAACTAGAATATAATGCTAGTCACAAAGAAGTGCTGTGGAGTGGACGAAGAGCCATGATATTGTACGAGATATTAACAACAGAATATGATGCTGGTCACGAAGAAGTGTTATGTAGTGGGAGTAGAGCAGCCACAATATTGCACAATATTTTAACTTTGGAATATGATGCTAGTCAGGAAGAAGTGCAATGGACCGGACGTGGAACCACAGTATTGTCTTATTTTGCCACCGAGCTACGTGAACTCTGCAAAAGAACGAAAATCTGGGCTAAGTTAACGTAAACAGAACTCTAATGAACATAAGATTATCGGAATGTTTCGCCTGTTGTCAATAATTATCAGACGCAAATACATGTCTTTCACTTTAACTTGGCCCAGATTTTCGTCCTCTTGCAGCATATTTCGCGAAGCCCAGTAGCAGGAATAGAAATTGCTATGGCTCTACGTCTGTTTCCCTGGCACTTCTTTGTGACTAGTATGATACTCTATTGTTAATCTTGTGCAATAGCTCAACTGTGAGGAATAAGAGGTGGCAATTTGGGGCCACGTTAGAGTAAAATGAATATAGAAATAAAGGTAACTGTGATTTTAAACAGGCACTCATCTCTGGAGGCTACCCTTAAATCCATCTTTCCCTCTGCCTGCGACCACCTCTTTTTTTTTTATTTATGATGATGATTGTGATGATATTGTTGTTGTTGTTATTGTTCCGCTTCTTCTTCTTCTTCGTCTTCTTCTTCTTCTTCTTCTTCTTCTTCGTCTTCTTCTTCTTCTTCTTCTTCGTCTTCTTCTTCTTCTTCTTCGTCTTCTTCTTTTTGTTGCTGTTGTTGTTCTGTTATTTTTTGAGGCGATATATCTAAGTATCACAGTGACTAGTTCTTGTTTTTTTTATTTTCATTTTTAATTTTCTAATAAAAGAGTACGCTTTTCATACACTTGTGGATTTGGTTACTTTTTTTTTCTTCTCTCTTTATCGCTTTTCAAATACAGTGGCTTGGTTGTTTTTTTTCTTTTTCTTGTTTTTCCCGACTCAGGGCTTTGGAAGTTTTCATTGTTCTTGTTTTTGAAGGCTCTCAGAGTTTTGCGTTTTGTTTTGATTATTTTTCCATACTCCCAGGGCTTCGGTTGTCTGTAAATCAACACTCAGGCTCCCATTTCCCGCTGTTAGCTGAATAAACTCGTCTGGTATTAACTGGAATAGAATACGAGAGAAAACGCGAAGTATGTGGTTTACTTATATCGGTATTAACACTCTGGCGTCTGTGTGTGTGTGTGTGTGTGTGTGTGTGTGTGTGTGAGAGAGAGAGAGAGAGAGAGAAAGGGGAGGTGTAGGGAAGGAGCACTTAGAGACAGCAACACCCGCGTCTCATCAACTTTCTACTTACCGAATATTTGACTTTGCCTCGTGAACTTGACCTTCGACAGATTGCTCGCAGAATCCCATTACTTCATTCTTGCCTGACTCTTAACACTTCCACCAACCTTGGATCACATCAGATGAAAATTATTTGACTTGACTGCCCATTGGCCTTGAAATGTCATCTTTCTCTGTGATTTTGTTGCTTGATTGTTCTCAAAATCGATTTTCTTTTCACCTCCCTTAACCCATAAAGCTTAGTTTGCATCAGATTAAAAACTGCTTAAGCTGACCTGTATCTCAAAAACAATAGGTTACACTCTTGGTTGATCCCGAACTCATCTACCGGGACAAATTAAATTCAGTGCTACTTTAGTTATATTGTTCACTCCCAGGCACACGAGTCGTAATTTGACCTTGCCTTGTTACCTTGATATTTGACTGATTACTCAAAATTTTCTTCATTCTTATTTACCCTCATTAATTTACCCAGAGTTTTGTCGAAATTAGATTTTTAAGCTGATTTTGGGAGGTGAAGCTTTAACAGCCCTGTGACCTTCTCCGCTGGATTATTGTTAAAAAGAAAGACAAATAGATATATATGTTCTGCCCCTCCACCCATGCACCAGGCTTAAACTCGGTTAAAAATTGTTTCTTTTATTTTGTTGCAACACACACACACACACACACACACACACACACACACACACACACACACACACACACACACACACACACACACACACACACACACACACACACACACGTCGCCCCAAAAAAACGTAACACCCGCTCGGGACACAGAAAGAGAGAGAGAGAGAGAGAGAGAGAGGACGCGACCACAAGAAGGTTAAAGAGGCGAAAAAACGTTGACACAGAAATTGCTGTCTGATTCTCTCTTCGATCCACCTCAATTGAAGTCTTTTAAAAAACGCGAGATATTTTCCGCCTCCCTTGACCACCATACGCGCGGTGAATGACCCGAGTAACGCGATTTGCAGGCCTGGAGAGAGAGAGAGAGAGAGAGAAGGGGATATTGGCTTGTTTTGTGAGGAGTTCCTGTGTGTGTGTGTGTGTGTGTGTGTGTGTGTGTGCGCGAGAGAGAGAGAGAGAGAGAGAAGGGGGAGGTGTTGCGTTGTTTTGTGTGTGTGTGTGTGTGTGCGCCAGAAAACGAAGATAAGCGAACCACTTGCCTTTTACATCCCCACGTCATGCTTAACATATAGCATTGTGGATAAGAAATATATATTACCTGATATATTTAGCCACTGGATTAAAAGTCAGCGTTGCGGATCGGTTTTGTACGCATGGATTTGTGTCTTCGAGAGGTGACTGGAGGAGTTTAAGAGCTACTACCACAACTATCATCACTACCACTTCCAGAAACCATCATCGTCATCACCATTACAGCCAACCACTGTCATCATCATCATCACTATCATCATCCAGACCTCCTTTCCCACCCTGGGGACGACAATCAGAAAACTGTCATAACTACCTCTGTCACCACTATCATTACCACTACCACACCACCATCACTACCACCACTATCAGAAGCCTCACATTACCATTACTATCAAAAAATTATATAACTCCCTCTGTTGTCACTACCAGCACTACCATCACTACCACTACCAACAGAAAAATACATAGCTACCTCTACCACCACAACCACCACCACCATGACTACCAGCACTGCCCTCACGACCATCACCATCATCACAATCACCACCCCTCTCACTATTACCATTTACATCACTGCACTGTGAGCACCACCACCACCACCACTACCACCATCACCTGATCACCACTACCATCACCAGTACTACCATCACCACCGTCACTGCCATCATTACTACAACCATCATCACTACTCTCACTTACAGCATCACCACCTTCACCAGAGAGAGAGAGAGAGAGAGAGAGAGAGAGAATGTTTTGTTCGTGGTGAAACAGACTTAAATCTTTGTGCGAAATTGATTTATAGAACTGCTGCACGCTTTGAGAGAGAGCGAGAGAGAGAAAGAGAGAGAATGATTTCCATTGTGGTATTAGAGTTAGACTGCGAGATAATGCTGATTTTTTATGTGCTGTGTGTCGGGGAGAGCAGGTGGAGATTGCCAGGCGTGAAAGGATTGAACTTGCTGGTGAGTCTCTTGAGTGCGTGGAAGAGTTTTGCTATCTGGGAGACGTGTGCTGGAGGTGGGGCTGGAGCTAGCTCTGGCTGGAAGAAGTTCAGGGAGCTGTTGCCTCTCCTGACACTGAGAGGACTTTACCCCCGTGCTGAGGGATATTTGTATGCAGTATGTGTTAGGAGTGTAATGCTGTATGAGAGTGAGACCTGGGCAGTAAAGGAAAGGGTATTCGCAGGCTCAAACGTACAGAAATGGCAGTAATCAGGTGGATGTGCAGTGCGTCCCTGAATGCAAAGCCTGGAGGGACGAGGTTTACAATGCAAGAGTTGAGAAGTAGGATGGGACTGGAGTGTATTGGTGTTGTGATGAGGAGAGGTGCATTGAGGTGGTTTGGGCATGTGGAGAGGATGGGGGATGATATTGGGTGCAGAAAGTGAGAAGTGTTAATGTTAGGGGTAAGGTTGCGAGAGGTAGACCGAAAAAGACCTGGGAGGAAGTCATTGAGTGTAACCCCAGGGATAAGGGACTGAGTAGGGAAGCTGCCAGAGATCGAGCAGCATGGAAAGCCGCCATCAAGAGACCACGGCCGATGCATGCAAGCATGTTGGAGCCTTCAAAAAGGAGACGAAACGATATTATGAAATCGTTTATCTTTCCATTCTTCCTCTCCAGAATACGATTTCTTTATTAATGCATTTAGTACGTGGACAGTTGCCTCCTCCTCTTCGTCCTCCTTTTTCTTCCATTCACCATACGCTTTTATTCAACCTCGTAGAGACAGAGAGAAGTTAAAGTGAGAATTATTTATTGTCACCTACATTGCCTGAGCGGGAGACATTGATTTATTTTCTTTGTTCTTTTTTTCTTTCTTTTTTTTCTGTCCGTCCGGCACACATTGATTTCCGTGCAACCGTTACGTAATATCGTCGGATTTCTGTTATATTTGCTTTTGGCGATTGCATATGTAAAAAAAAAAAAAAAAACTTAGATGGGATTGATTTGGACGTCATCAGTTAAAGGGAAAATATTATATTCATTTCTAATAATAATAATAATAATTATAATAACTTTCTGTGCATGCACTCTCAGTTCTTTTATCCCTGTAATCGGCTTATGACTTTTGCATTCTAATTTTTGACAGGAATTTCATGCATTAATCTTCATTTTTAATAATCGTACGGGATTATTTGCCCAACATTTCTTTCTTTCTAAATTCACCTCTTGGATATAGATTCATTTAATTCACAGTTGATAATTGTGTTTGTGACTGTATATTAGTATGATTTTCCCCCGTTTTATTTTAATCTTTCATTCCCATACATTTCAGCTGCATAAACGCCAGCTTGGTTTTTGTACTCTGTTCACTTTGCATTCACGTAACTTGGATTCGTTTGTATTATATGGCGTTGTTGTTTTGTCAGCTTATTTCTGTCTTGCATTATTTTCTGTTTCCTTTCATCCTATTTCGAGTTTACATTTATATTCATTACATTTCATACAGTGGCCTTTTCTGCATTTCCTCTTGGTATTTTCTCTCTTTATATTATGGTCCATTTTCTCGTCTCTTAAGGAAGCTCCCTCACACCCTTTCCCAAACGATTTATTTTGCATATTACTGTACACCTTACTGTCCTATTCTGCGCCACACAGATCCTTCAAACATCGCCATACTTTAGGTAATAAAAGGGTATTGACCAGCCATATCCTAAAATACAGTAAATCGCTGAGGAAGAGGTGTTATTGAGCTTCCATAATTGACGAGAATAATCACTCATATCACCCATATCCTAAAATAAATCGCAATGGAAGAGGAGTTGGGGACTTCCTTAACTAATACGGGCCTCTCTCATTGCCATAGCCTCATGTCTTTATTTCCTGGCCAGTTGAAACGAAAATTACTATTCAAACTCTTAGCTTGATATCTAAAGGCGGATTTCTTATAGTGTGTATGCATTTAAGATTATACACTAAAAATGTAACAAATTATTCCCCCCCAAAAAAAAAAAAAAAAAAAAAAATCAACCTACAGCAGTTCAAGGGCGGTATTCTCAAAGGAGGTTACTAACACCTCTTCCTTAGCGATTTATTTCTAATTCTCCTACGTTAAAATATTCATGTGTGCTATTGATACAGTCTATATCAATATTAAACGATACAAAAAAAAAAAATATTAATGCGTAGTTTGGAAAATAAATCGCTAAGGAAGAGGTGCTAGGGAGCCTCCTCACCTCAAAAGAATATCAGTTTAAGTCCAAATGTTACAGATTTTTTTTTTTTTTTAATGAATGGAGGACACCTGTAATCTGGTTTATTGTTTTTTTTAACCTTGTTTTTCCTTCCTCTTTTCGTCTTCTTTACACACACACACACACACACACACACACACACACACACACACACACACACACACACACACACACACACACACACACACACACACACACACACACACGTTGGACGCGGAACCACACGACGCCCATCAGCCCACCACTCAACGTATTAAATGGCTTTCTTGGATACAGGAAACCATTTAGCGTGCCATTCAGTATACAATAGAGTCACCTGAAAGCAGCACTACATTGGGTGAGTGGATGACGCACCTGAAGAAAATGTTGGTGGTATGTGATAACGCACTGTGTTGATTGATGTTCATAGGCGATTCGGTCCGTTCTGGGAAGCCGTTGCAGAGGACATTGCAAGGAATAAATTTTGTGGATCAGAAATCGAAGCTGTTGACCGAGCATGCTTCGAACTTGGTGTCTTGGTGTAGGGTCCCTAACACCTCTTCCTTAGCGATTTATTTTTGGGTTTGGGTGGTTAATATCCTTTTGTCCGTTACTGATGCAGAGTATGGCGATATTGGAAGGACTTATGTAACACAAAAGAGGACAGTAAGGTGTTTGAAGCACAATAAATCGCTTAAGAAAAGGTGTTAGGGAGTCTCTTTAATCAACGAGAATGGGGCACTAGATGACGTAACATCAGTGCCTTGGCGATTAATTTTGCTTATTACACCTGAACGTTATTGCTTGTTACACCTAAACATTCTCCTTTCTGGGATTTAATATTATTTTTACTATATTACAGAAATACTTTGCAATAATATCATACAGAAAAAGACTGCGATGGAATATTCAGAATAATTCGTTGAGGAAAAGGTGTTACGGATCTCCAGACAAAAAGCCCCCGCCCCAGTGTGTCTAGTGACTGACAAGGATAGCACTGTAAACCGAATTCCCTCAGACTACGACAGGCAACCATCACTGTTCCATCCAGCTCCCTTTTTCTTTTCTTGGTTCGATCAGGCTGTGGTAAAGAGAGTGCCCACATCTCTCTCTCTCTCTCTCTCTCAAGCTTTCCCCAGTTCACGCCGGCAAGAATCACTGTTAAATCCACGTCCCTATTTGTACCCCTGGGTGAATAGGGAGAAAGGGAAAATAAGTGCATACTAAATATTTCGGACAGACCTGAAAATCGATCTCGCGTCCTCCTAGATGCAACCTGGACGCGCTAACCACTGCAGCACCGAGCACAACAAAATCGGAAATGGTGGAATGGCGAGTGGAGTAATTACACGCGCTGGCATTAAGGCATTTCCGTTTTTTTCCTCCCGTTTGGAATTCGGTGAGGAATCTTAATTTTTTGGGCTATTTTTAAAGTTTCCTTTTTTAGCATTTACTACTTTGTGTGGAACTCTTATTTTTGGACTCTTATTTTTGGACTCTTATTTTTGAACTCTTATTTTTGGACTCTTATTTTTGGACTCTTATTTTTGGACTCTTATTTTTGGACTCTTATTTTTGAACTCTTATTTTTGGACTCTTATTTTTGGACTCTTATTTTTGAACTCTTATTTTTGGACTCTTATTTTTTCTTTTCTTTTTTTTTCTTCTTTCTTGGGAACTTCAGATTTTAGGTCGATTTTTTTCCCCTAAGTTTCTTTCATTCTTTCTTTTTCTTTCTTTACTTGTTAATTTCATTGGTTACTATTCTATTTGTAGTTATTGAGATAATTTGTGCTTTCTATTGGAATTTAAGGAAAAATGATGTTCCGTTTCATTTATATATTATATAACTTTCACAATTTTTAATTCACTTGTTTCAACGAATAGTAATTTATTATATATATATATATATATATATATATATATATGCAATTTTTTAAAAATGATGAAAGTCAATTTTCTTTTGCCGTTTTAGCTAATATTTATTATCCTATTGAAGTTAATCGTTAAAAACATGAAAAATCAAGAATGATTAAAGATCAAAGAAGAAAGGAGAAAGTGATAAATAGGAAGCTTAGAAAAATTAATAAGAACAGGATAAGAGAAAAGAATAAACAGAAAAAATTTTGGGAAATAAGAAATGGGATGAAATATTAAGACACTGGGAGTAGGATGTGAGAAATAAAGCAATATGCGAAAGTCTATCTATCTATCTATCTATAGCCCGACGCCCTAATCCCGCAAAGGGTAGCCGCAGACAAAACGCCTCCAAGTCACTCTGTCACCCACCATTTGACTACCCTCCCCCCAACTCACCCCCCCCCTCCCTCATAATAATAAAAAGGAAATAAAAAAAAACTGCAGTGGAAGCTAAAAAGAATGGAGTAAAAGTAACTAATCATTATGAGTTAGAAAATATATATATATATATAAAAAAAAAGGGAGAAAAATAGAAGAATGGAAGAAATGAATTAAAAGAGAAATATAAAGTAAGGAGAAGTAAGGGTGAATTAAGGAAGAATATGGAATACTGAAGGAAGAATATAATATGAAGAAATAAAGGAGGAATTAAGACAAGAAAAAATAAACAATAAAGACATGGAACACAAAAGGAATACTAAGAACAAGGAAATAAAGGGAGAGGTAAGGACAGGAAATAAAATAGCAAGAAGGAAAAGAAAAGGAATAAAGAGTAAGAAGGAATAAAGGAGAAAGAAGAAGAAGAAACAGCAAAAAACAAGGCGAAATAGTAAAGAAATAAAGACGAATTTAAGACTACAAAGAAAAATGGATAAAGAAAACAGTAGAGAAGGAATAAAGAAAGGAAGGATAAATGTAAGGTAATCTTAAGTCGTTTTTACTTTCTCCGAGATTTAAGGCTCCGAGGCTAGGCTCCTTAGGGTACAGTTAAGTGTACATGGCGTTCCTAGATAGACAGATAGATAGATAGATAGATAGAGAGAGAGAGAGAGAGAGAGAGAGGGAGGGGTGATACAGATAGATAGATAGATAAATAAAGGATACAGTCTTATAGACAGATAGATGAAGAGGGGATTCAGTTAGATAGACAGATCGATAGATAGGATACAGATAGATAAATAGATAGAGAGGATACTGACTAATAGATACAGATAAATATAAGTAGATACAGAGAGGATGCAGATAGATATTTAGATAGGTAGATAAATAGATAGAAAGGCTATAGATAGACAGACAGAGAGATATATATAAATAGACAGAGAGAGGATACAGATAGACAGATAAACAGATAGAAAGGATATAGATAGATAAATAGATAGACAAACCCTCTAGTCATATCTTGGGGATTGAACCCTGCATATTAATGGGACCCTTACTCGGACAGGGACGTTCTAACCACTACACCACATGACAGTATCAGAGAAATAAGGAGAAATAAAAACGCTAAATCTGTAAAATAGAATAAACTTTAAAATTCATAGACGATTTCACCATTGATCTTATTGACCTCTTCCCTTCTCTGGCCGACCTCAGACGATTTTATTTAACACAGAGGAGACTATTGACTAATTTACTATCATGATTCTGTCTTTATTTTTACATTCCTTCCTCCAGACGATTTTATTCACCTTGCGAGACTTTATACCGCCTCGTTAAACCCCTTCAGTACGATTACGCCTTGATTGCTTCTCTGTTACCTTCAGACGATTTCCCTCAGCTAACGAAGACTTCTGGTAGTGACAGGGTGGTGGCTGGGAGAAATGTTGTGGTAGTTGTGGTAATGGTGGTTGTGGTAGAGGGTTTTGGTGGCTAAAGAAAGGTTGTGGTAGTTGTGGTAATGGTGGTTGTGGTAGGGGGTTTAGGTGGTTAGGGAAGGGGTGTGGTAGTTGTGGTAGGGGGTGTTGGTGGCAAGAGGAAGGTTGTGGTAATTGTGGTGATGGTGACTGTGGTGGGGAATTTTGGTGGCCACGAAGAGGGTTGTGGTAGTTGTGGTAATGGTGCTCATGGTAGAGGGTTTTGGTAGCCATGGGAGTGTTGTGGTAGTTGTGGTAATGGTGTTTATGGTAGAGGGTTTTGGTAGCCATGGGAATGTTGTGGTAGTTGTGGTAATGGTGTTCATGGTAGAGGGTTTTGGTAGCCATGGGAGTGTTGTGGTAGTTGTGGTAGCGGTGGTTGTGGCAGGGAATTTTGGTGGCAAGAGAAACAGGTGTGGTAGTTATGGTAATGGTGGCTGTGGTAGGGAAGTTGGATATTTTCAGTTTGGTACACGTTCTCCCAGTTTTATGTATATTTCGTCACTAATACAGTTTTTCTAGGCTGATTCCAATTTTTGAATTTATTTTTTGGGAGAAACTATTTTTTTTTTTAAGTTAGATTAGGTTAGGGTAGGTTAGTTAATAATAATAATAGTTGATCTATCTATCTATCTATTGCCAGACGCCTCAATCCCGTTTGGGGTGGCCACAAACAAATCGCCTCCAAGTCGCCCTGTCCCCCGCCATTTCACTCCCCTGCTCCCAACTCACACCCCCCTCTCTCATATACCTCTCCACCCCATCTCTCCATCTCATCCTCGGCCTCCCCCTCCCTCTTTCCCCCTCCACCTCACTCACATACACTCTCTTCGTCAGTCTTTCACCCTCCATCCTCTCCACATGGCCAAACCACCTCAGTGTGTTCCTCATAACGCTTCCTATCACATCCACATCAACACCACAACGCTCCTTTATATCCTCATTCGTCAGCCTGTCTCTCCATGTGACTCCACAGGCTCCTCTTAAATAACTCATTTCCACTGCTCTCCCTCTTGACTTTTCTCCTTCCAACAACGTCCAAGCTTCACTTCCGTATGTTAGAGTTGGTATCACAATACTATCATGTAGTAACTTTTTCACTTCCATGCTCACTTCCCTGTTTCTTATCACTGCTTTCAAAGAACCAGCAACCTTTCTTCCCTGCTGTACCCTTTCAAGCACTTCACCCTCCAAACCTCAATCCTTACTCATCACACTACCCAAGTACTTAAACGTACTCACATTTTCCAATTCCTCACCATCCAACCTCGCTGTACATTCACTGACTTCACCTCTCTCAAAGACCATCACTTTACTCATCCCTACATTCACCTTTAGATTCCGTTTCCTACACACTCTCTCAAACTCATCCACCAAGCCTTGCAGCTCTCCTTCGTCTTCACTCAACAACACGGTATCATCTGCAAACAACAGTACAGGGAGTTTCCAAACACTATCCTCTCTCACCAGGGCCACTCCAACATCCACTACCCTACCTTGTACCTCTTTTATTACCCCATCCATGTACAGATTGAACAACCATGGAGGCATGACACATCCCTGTTTCAACCCAACTTTCAAAGAGAAAAAAATTCACTCTAGTTCACCATCCACACGCACTGCAGCCTTCGCACCATCGTACATACTCTTCACAGCATTCAACAACTTCCCATCTATTCCATATATTCTTAACACTTTCCACAATCCTAGTCTATCCACCCTGTCATATGCTTTCTCCAAATCCATGAAAGCCGCATACAACTTCTTTCCCTTCTCTAGAAACTTTTCCACTAAAGATCTGAGAATGAATATCTGATCTACACAACCTCTTCCCTTCCTAAAGCCTCCCTGTTCTTCTCCAACTAATTTCTCTGTTCTTTCTCTAACTCTGTCAATAAGTATCCTACCATACACTTTTCCTATTATACTAAGAAGACAAATGCCCCTATGATTACCACACACTTCTTTTTCCCCTTTTCCTTTGTACAAGGGAATAATTATACCTGACTTCCAATTAATAGTTGATAATGGTAACAAATAATTTTTAAGTATAACATTTAATTCGTAATAAAAAAATTTCATTGTTTATTTGACGCTTAAACTCCAAACACAAAAGATACATGGAATCGGACGGCGTAGAAGATACAAAAATACTGATTTATATATTCAAGAAGATTTTGCAGTGCATGTCCGAGTTGAAGCGTTAAATATTGAAGTTGTTAAATCTATGTTATATATTGTTTGTTATTTTTCTCAACTAGCCTATTTGTTATTAACCAAACCTAACCTAACCTAACATTTAAAACAAATAATTTCTCCCCAAAAATTAATTCATATTTGGACTTAGCTGAAAAACTGCATTACTGACGAAGTTTGCGTAAAAATGGTAGAACGTGCACCAGACACAAAAGATCCGGGATTTTTGGTGGTTAGAGAAAGGGTGTGGTAGTTGTGGTAGTGGTGACTGTGGTAGGGGGTTTTGGAGGCAAGAGGAAGAGTGTGGAAATGGTGATTGTGGTAGGGGGCTTTAGTGGTTAGAAGAAGGGTTGTGGTAGTTGTGGTAATGGTGGTTGTGGTAGGGGGTGTTGGTGACTAGAGGAAGGTTTGTGGTGGTTGTGGTAATAGTGAGTATGGTAAGGGTTTGGTAGCCAGGTTGGGGTTGTGGTGGTTGGGTTGTAATTACTGTAGTGACAGAGATTCAGAGTAAAACAAACTGAAGCAAGACAAGTGACATTATTTTTATTATTATTATTATTATTATTTGCAGATGAATGTGGTGTTTGCTCAATGGGGGGAAATATATATAGTAAATAGCACCGTTACAGAAACTCCACTCACCCACCGGCCCCTCCAGGCGAAGTCGGCAAAGAAATAGTAGTAGTAGTAGTAGCAGTAGTAGTAGCAGTAGTAGTAGTAGAAGTAATAATAATAATAATAATAATAATAATAACAATAATAATAATAATAATAATAATGTGGGAATCACGGCAGTGCAGCATAGCAAAAGCAATTGGCATATCTTATTGGAAGAGTGCATGAACAATAACAGAGGTATTTTACATTATCTTAATCTGGTCAGGTGGTAAGAGAAGTGGTCTGTTGTTTGAAAGAATGCGAGTTCGATTCCACAGGAGCAGGGAATCGTTTAAATACCTAAATCTCGCTAAGCTAATTTTCCACAAGATCAAAAGAATATCACACGAATTGTAGGCTACAGTACCAACGTATAGTACTGACGGTGGGTAGAGGTGGTCTGGTGTGTGCTAGAGGTGTGTGGTAACGATGGTGGTGTGCAGTGTGGTAGTGGTGTGTGGTAGCGATGGTGGTGTCATGTGGTAGTGATAGCGGTGGTGTGTGGTTTGGTAGTGGTAGTGGTGGTATTTGTGTGGCATTGGTGTGGTAGTGGTGGTGTGTGGTATTGATGTGAGGCTTTGGTGTGGTGGAGGTGGTGTGTGGTATTTATGAATGGTATTGGTGTGGTAGTGGTGGTGTGTGGTATTGATGTGTGGCATTGGTGTGGTAGTGGTGGTGTGGTGGTGGTTGTATGTGGTAGTGGTGGTGTGTGGTGGACGAGTTGTAATGGTGGTGTGTGGTTGTGGTGATGCAGTAGCGATGGTGTAAGGTAGTTGTGTGGTAGTGATAGTATTTGGTATTGGTGTGGTAGTGGTGGCGCTCTCTCTCTCTCTCTCTCAAAACTTCCACTGGCTTCACCCAATATTTATCCGATCGTGTGAAAAAAATGTCAGTTCTCCGATGATTAAAACGAATTCCAATCCCCCATCTCTCCCAATCAACGCTTAAGCATGCATAATCCTACGTGTTGTAAATTCCGGGATAAATCAAAGCTTAAATTGCACGATTTTCGGCCCGCTGGTCAGACTATCAACATCACCTTTTTTTTCTAATTGCATTTTTTCGTGTGATTTGGAATGCTCACCGCTACTGTTTGAGTGAATTTCTCTCGCGTTTGCGGTTCTTCCTTGACTGCGATTTTTGCATGTGTTGGAGGGATATTTTTCATTCCACCGGCGTTGCTTCTAATCCCAATGGCTCTTCATATGCGTAGCCAGTGATGAAAATGGGAGGATTAAATGACCATAGTAACGCAGTAAGTGGAGCGTGCGCAACGGAGGCTGGACCACAGGATGCTGCCAGTCGTACGAGTAACATCCTCACTGGTCGATATCTGCTTTAAAAATGGCCTGTGAATCTTGCAAATTCGTCATTTCGCATCAGATTTTTAGAAGATACTATAAAATAAAATAGAAAGATGATACACTTGCCATGAAGAGACTTGCAAAACAAACTCAGCAATCTACGACAGCTTCACAAAACTCGGGCAACATTATGGCAGTCAGGCAGTAGCACGGGAATTGCAGTGTTGCATGTGGCGGTGAAGGTGAGGGTTGTTTGTCCCTCGCCGTGGGATCCATCACCTCGTGTGTGTTCCCTCGAGTCGTAGAAAATTTTCATTGCTATCCATGACTACCGAGATCATCATGGCTGTCATTCCTTATCTTACAGACATAGACCCCACTTGTGAAAACTGATGAAAATATAAAATTTATTAAAAAGAAAAGCGTATTTCGTGTAAGTGCGCTGGAATAGGGAAGTTCAGTAAGTGATACATACTGTACATAATGGTTTTTCCTTAGCGTTGTTTCGCAAGTTCCCAGCCAAAATGCACCACAGCCACAATCACACCAACACAGCCAGAGAGAAGCCGCCCACACCCACCAAAGCCGAGAAAAAAGGTGAGAGTCGTATCTAAGACGGAATATATATATATATATATATATATATATATATATATATATATATATATATATATATATATATAATTGTGGGTATTGCGCTTTCGGACACCTCCAATTTCTTTAATAAGAGACCTAGGTTAGGCTTGGTTAGGTTTGGTCAGTTAATTTTTGGTTTGGTAAGGTTAGGTTAGGTCACATAATTTTTTGTTTGATGAATTTTGTTTAGATGTGATTTTAGGTCGACGAAATTATGATTTTTTCCGATGGTTGTCGTTGTTTTGGACGAGTTTTCAGCTTCAGTGCTACCGGGAGTTTGTAGTTTCTCTGGTTTCTAATTATTTATCCCCTCATCATCCCTGATCATTATAGTCCTCCCCGCTTCAGAAGGGTTTTAATTAAGGTTGATGGGGGTTGAAGTAATGTCTGAGAAATTGCAGATTTCCGCTAGAAATGGTCAGATTCATCTGAAACGCGCAGAGAGCGCATACCTCCGCCAGTGCCATTGCTATTAAAAATTATTCGGATCCGGATCCGCCGCAAAATTTAATTCCTTGGTCCATGGCCCACCTTTCCACAAAATTTCATTGAAAATAATTGAGAACTTTTGGAGATATTGTAGGGGCTACTCCGGATCCGGATCCGCACTAAGATTTAATCATTTCTTCCTTGGCCCATGGCACACCCTTCCACAAAATTTCATCAAAATCCGTTCATAACATTTTGAGCAGTCCTGTTAACAAACAGACAGACAGACAAACAAACCAACGCGGGGTGAAACATAACATCTTTGGCGGAGGTAACAACGAAGACCATCGGAAAAATTAAATTTCATCTTCCAGTGAGGTGTTGTCCGAAACTGCAAATTTACCTAATTGTGTGTGTGTGTGTGTGTGTGTGTGTGTGTGTGTGTGTGTGTGTACGGTAAGCAAATGAAATACCGGGGGGAGAGAGAGAGAGAGAGAGAGAGAATCGTACATCAGATATTGTTATGCATACTGTACAAAATATGTGTAGGCCTGTTTATAGTAAGCGAATGAACTACCATATGAGAGAGAGAGAGAGAGCAAAGAAAATGGAATGAGATGCAGTTGTGCACAAAATCCACCCGCACGGTAAGTTTTCGGGGGGAACTGTGGTATATATATTACCGGTATCGTTTTTATGACAAATTTTCGTCACTTACGCTGTAATTACGGTCACTAAAATATTCACTAATTGCGATAAACAAAGGGGCAGTGAACAACAACTTCTGAAACCCAGTGAGGCGATATTTATATGTTTCAGAAAAATGTGTTGAGTTTCATAATGGCTCGAAAAAAAAAAAAAAAAATTGACCTCAGCTGTACCCCTATATGAGTTTGCCAATTGAATTATTAATACTTCCCGAATAGTTGGCTTTTCAGCAGTTAATTATAATGATGTCGAGCAATTTGATTATTATAATTATGTATAAATAGGCCTATTTATCTACCTCCAGCCTACCTATTAAGCCATCTTTCTATATATACTTTTTTCTACCTCCCACCTATCTATCAGTCTACTTATCTCTGTCTACCTGTCTATCAATGTATCTGTCTTCATTCCAGTGTGTGAGTGAAAATTTTCACAGCTACTTTTTCTTTCAACATTTTTTAATTTTCATACTCCGATTAGGCTAGCACACATTCGGTATTTAAATATGCGGACGTTTGCATACGTTTTAAGGCATTCATTTTTTTTTTTCAATAGTTTGCATGATTTGAAGTGAAGCTTAGCCAATAATGTTGTGGATGTTGCCATTGTGTTCGCAGATCGAAAAGTTGTTCCAGGAAATTTTCATAATTTTTAATATATTGTATAGCATTATTAAGCTATTGTCATTTCTGCACCCTACCTCTTCTTAATGCATAGTAATTTAGCACTCAGATGTTTTTTAATGTTATATTGGACATTTTTTCTTGCTTTAGAAGTACTGTGAGGTAGTTGTATTTGCGGTATTTTTTCGTAATAATTTGCGTAGCCTAGCACAGGTATATTGTTTTTACATTAACTTGGGCCAGATTTTCATCTCATGGCACCTCATTTCACATAGCTTATGGCAGTAAAGGACTATACTACGATTCTATATCCTTTCCAGAGTGTATCTTCTGTCTAGGCCATATGCTAGTGTTAACCTATCGTTACAACTCAGCATTCAAGATGGATGGATGTTAATTTTAGGCAAATATAGCGTAAAATGAATATTGTATAAACTTGGTCCAGAATTTACAATGATCCATTCCCTGTTGAAAGTTTGTTTTCTTAGGAAGGGCAAGGCTAGTTCAGAATGTCAATGTTTCTTTTGTTCTTCCTGCAAAAGAAATATGTTGGGGATGAAAAAATATTGTAAGTTGTTGTATTTTGCAGGAAGGACGAGAGAACGGTAGTAGTAGTGATCCATTACGAGGAGCTAAAGAGTGGCGTGGAATGTAGCCCAAGGCCTCTAGTAGAGAGAGAGAGAGAGAGAGAGAGGACCTTTGTATCACGTATTCATCCGATTACCACCGGATACTAAGTTGCATGCAATCTCTTAAAATCCCTGCCATGGCCATCGGTAATTACTTGTTTGATATATACCGGTACCGCGATGAAAACTCAGACTGCTGTCAAATTTTACACTATAGCCGATCTGTAAAACCATATTCCTATTTCCGTAAAATACCTCCGATAATTAATCATGATCACCATATATGCTGTACCTCATTTTCACAGGTAACGGATTATTATTATTATTATTATTATTTATTTTTTTTTTTTGGGGGGGGCGGCTAATTCAGGCGTCTGGCTCTAGATACACATAGATATAGACATAGATATTCACAGCACGGTTCTGTGTGACAGGAATCAGAGGAGAAAGTATTGAAGCCACCACATCCCGTTCCCACATTTGTCCTTCCGGTGCCTGAGGGACGTATGTTGTAAGGAGGGACACCACCTAAACGACCTCTGTTGATCTCTTCATATCCTCAGCAACGCCTCTCTCTCTCTCTCTCTCTCTCTCTCTCTCTCTCTCTCTCTCTCTCATTATCAACCTTTTACATGGCCATTAACTGAGATGAAATGGGTTTGGAATATAGTTAGATTAATATCACTAAGACTAATTGATCTGTCTAGATTCACGCCAGTACGTTGTAATTTTTTAAGTTATTTGCCTCGTGTGGATCCGTGTCGTCCATAATTCAAAATTGGTCATAGGCTAGATGTGCAAAAAATAATACCGATATTTTTACAGCATGGTACTGTACTTTTGTAAAAACTCTCACGCCCTCCAGTCCTATAACGTATGATACTTTATGCAGGGAGGTAATCTTCCACTCCTCCCGACGATTGCTTGTGTGTTTTGGGGACGGCTTTGTCTGCTGTGTGGACTTAGCAGGCTCAAAAATATACTTCATTGGGCTGAAGGGGTTAAGCCCATTTTCCACTAGCTACTTCTGAAAATACCTTCTCCTAAAATATCCTTCCCAGAAACACCCTTTCCAAAATACCCCTTCCAAAAGTGCCTCTGCCGAAAGTGCCCGACCCAAAAATGCCCCTTCGAACAATGCCCCTCCAGCAAAACTCCCAAAAATACCTATCCAGAGAACGCCAAAAAATACTCTTGCCAAAAATTTCCCTTCCAAAAACACCCCTTTCAAAAATACTTCTGCAAAAATACCCCTTCCAAAATACCCCTTCCGAAAGTGTCCCCACCCAAAAAATACCCTCTTCTAAAAATACCCCTAAAAAAAAACTTCCAAAGATACCCTTCCCAAAAATACCCATCCCCCAAAATACCCCTCCCCAAAACACCCCATTCATAGTATTCGCTCTATTAATTCCCGTTTAAACTACAGTGAATACCAAATGGTTCTCATATTAAAACTTTTGCACTATTTTTTTGGTTATTATCGACAGAAACCCATTGGCTGGACGTGCAAACTTTTTCAGTGCAGAACCTGGCAGCCTGAATCGATGTTTGTCAGTGTGTGTGTGTGTGTGTGTGTGTGTGTGTGTGTGTGTGTGTGTGTGTGTGTGTGTGGTATCTTCTTTCTTTCACTTTGTTGTTCGTCCATCTTTCCATGTCTTGGTCCTCAAGCATACAATAGTCCTTTTACCGTAACTTGGCCTACGTGTTTGTCGTTTTGCAGGTAATATCAAGTATATAGCTCAGGGCAGAATAAGACAATAATATGACCCTAAATCTTTTCCATATGCTTCTTCGTGAACAGCATCTTACTCAATTGTTAATCTCATGTTACAACTCGGTGTTTAAGCTGGAGAGATGACAGTATTAGGCCAGGTTAGAATAAAAAGGGTATAGTAACTTACAGACTTTTTAACTGTCCATCCATCAGTCCACCCATCCATTTATCCATCATTCTGTCAGTCGTGTTATTTTTTTAGTAGAGTAGGGGCCCGGGGATAGGCTGCTCAGTCATGACAGTTAAGAGTGAGTATACTTATTTTACTTTAACTTGGCCTAAAATTGCCATCTCTCCGTCTTTAGTGCTGAGATGCAGCGGCACATCAATTCTAGAATATGGTGCTAGTCACGAAGAAGTGCTGTGGATTGAAGAACCTTTGTATTGTCATTTTCCGTCATTTAGCTACTTGAAATATGCAGCACAAGGATGAATATCTCGGCCAAGTTAAGGTAGAGATAGTATAGTCGTTCGATTATAGTCGTTCTTTCCAGATCGAGGTTATGTGAGCAATAAAAGCCATCCATCCTTCAGATTATCCAAAAACCATTATATACCATACCATATATAATTGGAGCGCCTTAACCCATTGGACCTCCTGGCGTCCTTGTAATAGGCTGTACAGTTACCACCAGTTTATTTAAAATTGGTTCCCCGAGCGCTTCAGTGATCGTCTTGTGACTAATATTATGGTCTTGTTGATTTTTCCCGTTCAGATTTCTTAGCCTTGTGCTGTGAAGTGAGGTTTGACATTTATGCTTGTGTGTGTGTGTGTGTGTGTGTGTGTGTGTGTGTGTGTGTGTGTGTGTGTGTGTGTGTGTGTGTGTGTAGGGTACGTTGAAGGAAATCGCCTATATAACAAGAGCGAAGTAAATTACGAAAGGCAGTACTGTACCGAAAACCTGGGTCAGATAAAACAGCCTAATTGATGTTAAGTGCCTGGTGTTAGACAGGTGTGGGTGACGAATTTAAGTACACGGTGTTTGATTAGCTAGATTAAAGCAGTAGAGAGATTTCGTGCGGTACTGAAAGAGTAGTAGTAGTAGGAGTACAGGTAGTAGTAATAGCGGTAGTATTGGTGGTGGTGGTAGTAGTGTTAGTAGTAGTAGTAGTAGTCCCAAGTTCAACCGAAATATGAACCCACTGGGCAGCAGACTGAAGTTGCCCTCCTCCTGCAGTCTATCATCTTTCCTTTAGGGGTTGGGTAGGGGACTTAGGGACGTTTGTATAACCGGACAGTGAAGCCGCCCAGATATATCGGTGCCACCACATGAAGGCGCCCCTCTCAAACACCACAGAAAAGATGAAGGTGTTATACAAAGCGCTGGGAAAAGAGGTGGGAATGATGATGATGATGATGATGATGATGATGATGTGGAGGTTCAAGAATATAAGAGAAGACGTCGTTATAATGAAAGGGTTAAGAATGGATCGGTTGCAGACGGTGTAAAGGAACTTTTGAACGCGACTCTACCTCGCCTTACTTTACCACCGGGAGTCGGGAAATCTGCAGTCGTCTTTCGGGGATTCGAATCGATGCCACCTCATATTTATTCAGCCGTGGTCGTGAATCAACAGGTGAGGTGGTTCAGAGGCGGACAGGTGTGACGAATCTCCTCCCCCCCCCCTTTCCCTTCAGTCTGTCTGTCTGTCTGTCTGTCTCTCTCTCTCTCTCTCTCTCTCTCTCTCTCTCTCTCTCTCTCTCTCTCTCTCTATCTATCTATCTGTGTGTGTGTGTGTGTGTGTGTGTGTGTGTGTGTGTGTGTGTGTGTGTGTGTGTCTGTATTATACATGTATGTATAGATGTGCCGGTATGTCTGTCTTTAGGCCTATGTATGTGTACATGTCTGTTAGTCTGAATGTATGTATGCATCTATCTATCGGTATATCTATCTCTGTCTAGGCTATTTATATCTAGCCTATCTGTGTGTCCATTTATCTATCTGTCTGCCCATATTTATCGATCAGTATCTATCTATCTGCCTATCAGTCAGTCTGTCTCTATATATAAATCTATCCCTGACACCCTCCCTGACCAGACTATGATCAGTAGGGCGGCAGAACGTTTACCCTCATTTAATTTATCGCTTAATCTCGGCAGATCTGAACGAACCGATTTGAAACCCTATTAGCGATTTTTTGTGAATTGTGAATGAGGTTTAGCGCTGATTCTCGCTCGTTTCCGTGTTAAGGGGTTTATCTTAGTGAGAGAGAGAGAGAGAGAATTATATATCAGTGTGTGTGTTAGTGGATTTCATGTAAGGATAATAGATGATGAATTGCTAGGGTGGGGTGCTGTGTGGTGTTATTTGGCGTGATGCTATGTGATGCGGTGTTATGTGAAGTAGCGTTATGTGGTGTGGTTATGGTGTAGTTTTAACCTATATCGTGTGGTGAGATGCGATGTTATGTGGTTTAGTGTTATGTGATTAATGTTGGCGGTATGTGTTGTGGTGTTATATGTGGTGTTGTGTGGTTTGATTTGGTGTAATGTAGTGTGATGTGCAGTGTGATGTTATGTGATGGAGTATTATGTGGTATGATGTTATGTTATACAGTATTGTACGGTGTTACATACTGTAGTGTAGTTACCCTCACAGGATGAAGTGTATGGTATTATGTGAGATGTTCTGGTGTGTTATGTGGTGGCGTTTGGAGTGGTATGGTGGTGTTATGTGGTTTGTGGTGGTACGTAATAGTGTTGTGGATTTGTGTGGTGCGGTCTTGTATGGTGTGGTGTAGTGTTATGTTATGTGGTGTGGTGTGTTGTGTTATATGGTTTATGGTATTATGCAGTGTAATGTTGTGATGTGGTACGGTGTGTTATGTGATGCAGTGTGGTGTAGTGTTATGTGATGTAGTACTGGTATGGTGTGGTGTTGAGTTGTATGGTTTGTGATATAGTGTGATGGTGTAGTGTTATGTGATGTAGTACTGGCATGGTGCTGAGTTCTATGGTTTGTGATATAGTGTGATGGTGTTATGCGGTGTTGTGGTGTAACGTGAATCCCTTTGGTGTAGCGTCCATTATGAAGCGGAACAGGTCACTGGCCTAGAATAGCATACTCTCCCCTCTCTCTTTCCATGCCTCTCTTTTCCCCCCCTGCCTCTCTCTCTCTCTCTCTCTCTCCTTTCCTTTTCTTTCCATCTCTTCCTTCCCATCCCTTCCTTCCCTCCTCTCCTCTCCCGCTGTCTTCTCTTTTCTCTCTCTTATCTTCCATTTTCTCCCTACCTTCCCTTCTCTTCCTCTCTTCATTTCCTCTCTTCCCTCCTTTCCCTCCCTTTCCCTCTTCTTTTCATGTTCCTTCCCTTCATTACCATTTTCCTTCTCCACACTCCTCCCCTCCTCTCCCTTCCCTTCCCCCTCCCTTCCCTATCTTCCTTCCCATCATTAACATCTTCCTTCCTCTTTTCCTATCCTTCTCTCCTTTCCCACCCCCCTCTCCTCACCTCTCCTCTCCCCTTCCATTCACTCCCTCCCATTCTACTAGGCATTAATCTATGGTAGGCTAGCTTCCCCTTCCCTACCATGTTTACCATTCCTTCCTGTACATTTTCTTGTAGACCTTCTCCTCTCCTCTATGTCCCCTTCCCTCCATCTCTCTCCCCCCTCCTCTCCTCCCCCTTCTCTCTCTTCCCTTCCCCCTCCTCTCCCCTTCCCCCTCCTCTCCTCTTCCCTCACCCCCCTTCCCCCTCCTCTCCTCTTCCCTCACCCCCCTTCCCCCTCACCACCTCCCTCCATTAAATCCATCTATTACAGGATGGCGTGACCTTTCTGGCTTCCCTGTCATGATCACCCCTACTTCTTTCCCCTGTCACCCCTACCGCCTGCTCCCATCCCCCCTACCCCCTGCTCCCTTCACCCTTACCCCCTGCCGCCTCACCCCTCATACTTCCCCTCACTCCATTCTCATACCCCTTTCATCCTTACCCCGTCCTTTCACTCCATCTCACTCCTCCCTTCACCTCCTCTTACAACCCCCTTCACCCCTTCTCACTTCTCACACCTCCTATCACTCCCACCCCCAGCCTCCCTCACCCCCTATCACCCCGACCCTCTCCTGCTTCACCCCCCACCCCCTGCCCCCTTCACCCCCACCTCCTGCCCCCTTCACCCCCCACCTCCTGCCCTCTTCACCCTCACCTCGTGTCCCCTTCACCCCCTGTCATTCCCCCTACCATCCCCCACCTCCTGCCCCCTTCACCTCCTCTCATTCCCCCTACCATCCCCCACCTTCTGCCCCCTTCACCTCCTCTCATTCCCCCTACCATCCCCCACCTTCTGCCCCCTTCACCCCCTCTCATACCCCCTACCATCCCCCACCTTCTGCACCCTTCACCCCCTCTCATACCCCCTACCATCCCCCACCTCCTACTTCCTTCACCCCCCCTCACAACCCCATCACCCCTTCCTATAGTCCTCTCCATCCCCACTCCCTTCTTTTTTCCTCTTACCCTAATATTCCTTGTAGTCTTCTCTTTCCACCACTTCATAATGAGCATTCCCTCTTCACCACCGCTCCCCTCATCCCACCGTGATCTATTTAGTTACACCATCATCATCATCATCCCGAGATAGCCCATCGAAGGAAGGTTTCTCCACTCCGGCTTGTTGGATGTTGTCTGTTCAGTTGGCGGCCTGTCCCAGTAAATAGTTCGAGCAGCGATACATTCATGTCTGGTACCGCCACGATGCACCTACATTTCATTGGTACTTAATGACATATTCTTTTTACCGCCATATACTTTTTTCGGTAAAAATTCATAGTTTCATCCCTGCTCTTCGCTGCATTTTGTTAGTTTTCAGTTCCTCTTGGGTAGCTACTTGCGCATTTCAACTGCCCTTCTCAAGCAGCCTTTGTAGGTTAGGTTATAATTTAGTATTTCATCTCCATTTATACCGGGAGGAATACTGGCATGTCTGGTAACTGTGTCTTCCATCTTCTCCACATTCAAGCCTACTACTAAATCCATGTTCAGCTCAACTATTATTCTTGTAGGCGTTGTACGTAAGCTACCCTGATTGAAAAGAACAGTGTCGTTAGCAAATTAATAATGTTCAACCACTCTCCTTTCCCCTCCCACTCTAAATATTGAAAACTGCCACCTACAAGTATAGTGAATTACTCTGACGAAATTGTAAGTTCTTGTTTAACGTTATTATTATCATTATTATTATTATATTATTATTATTATTATTATTATTATTATTATTATTATTATTATTATTATTTTGATATCCTATAGGTTAGTATTGCTGTTCATATGGGATTTTATGGTCGCGTAAAATCCATGACACTTATTATGAAAACTTACCATATTCATCAATATCAGTGGCTGTGATGAGAGAAATTCTAAGACGTGGAATCAAAGAAACTTAACAAAAGCAATGGTATAGATAGCATTTTTAGGTTTGAATATGGGTTGGGATGATGATGGAGATGATAAGTTGTGATCAGATCGTTATGTTGCGTTACCATATGTTAGGTTAGGTTAGGTCAGGTTAATTAGGTTAGGTCTGGTAAGATTAAATTAAGGTAGATTAGATTAGGTTGTTAAGATTAGGTTAAGTTGTCTAAGCTAGTTACCGGTACAGTATAACAAGCAATTAGGGACAAAACAGGTGAAGATTAAATACCATTCTGTTAACTGCGTCTCTCTCAGCCGCTCTCCTGTCATGAATGCAGGTTAATTAAGTGGCTTTATTTCTTAATTAAATCCAGGTATTCATGCAGCCTTAACTCCTTCAGCTCAGTGATGGTTTTGTGTACATTATTCTTGTGGCTGCCAGACGATTTTTACCAAGGAAGATCTCAGGCAGGGATTTTTGTGTGTGTGTGTGTGTGTGTCCGACTCTGGGCATGGGCTTGACAACCTGTTCCCAATGCCCAGTAATCTTCTATCATACTGCGCACCTCAGCATATCACCACTTCAACGCTAACACCCACCGTCCTTATTGAGTACAAGCTAGGGCTGTCCTATCCTACAGGACTGGTGTGTTGGTATTAACGGGCGTATTTTTACGTGTCGGCGGGTCTTATGGTAGATCAGTTAAGTCCAACTCGAAATTTATCCTTAGCTGAATGAAATATAAAAAAGATGAAAGAAAAAAAATAAATAGCGTAAATCGTCGTAGTGAAGGCATTAACCAGGTGTAATTAGTGAGGCAATTAGCGAGATGACTAGTGCATTGTGGATCATTTCTTCTTTACCTTGTATGTGGTAATAGTGATGGGTGATTTTTTCCCCTTTTAAAGAGATCCGTAGTTTCGTTCACCTCAGTTGATGGCCAGGTGTAATCAGATTGGAGAATGAATTTGACTAGTAACCAAGGAGTCTTATTCCTACCTTATTTTAAACTATGGTTCACCGAATGTCACACAACCATGACTTAGGCTTATCATCTCGGCGGTTAAGGAAGCTCACTAACACCTCTTCCTTACCGATTTGTTCAGAGATATGTCTAGCACTCTAGCTAATATCATTTTGCTCCTTATTTATGCGGGGATTGGTGATATTAGAATGATTTAAGTAACACTGAAGAGAACGGTAAGATGTAATAACAAAAATAAATCGCTTAGGAAGTGTCAGGGAGCTTCCTTAACTGAGAACACAGACTTTATTATTGACGTTGCGAGAGTGGTCCAGTTCCGTTAGATAAAAGCAGACCGGCTATAGCCTTAGTCGGTTACATTTTTATTGGGGAAACGTGTGTGCGTGCGTGCGTGCGTCTGTGTGTGTGTGTGTGTGTGTGTGTTTGTGTGTGTGTGTGTGTGTGTGTGTGTGTGTGTGTGTGTGTGTGTGTGTATACAAATATTTAAGGTGCTGTGTTAGGTCTGTGTGTTTAAACAAGATAGAGGGATGGAATTGAGACGTGAGAGAGAGTGGTGTGTGAGTTGGAGGAAGGACAGCCATATAGCATAGGATAGGGTGACGTGGACGCGATTTGTTTGTGGCCGTCCCTTACGGGATTAAGGCGCATGGATATTGATAGGCAAATAGAATGTTACCTCACCTGCTCCCACCCAGTTAAGGAGCCCCCAGTGACAAACACGCACTCTCTCTCTCTCTCTCTCTCTCTCTCTCTCTCTCTCTCTTTCTGCACCACAAAAAATATATCCATTGCACCCTAACTGAGCAATATTACACCTTTAACCAACACACCTGCCGTTCTAATATCATTTTTCAATCAAGCAATTTTCCAGCCAATAAATATTACGGAAATAACTGGATCATGACAGAATTACACAAGCGGCCTTTTTAAACAATGATCCATCAAGAGTCTCCTAAAAAATATATAGCGTGTGTGAAATGAATGATAGGTTACAGTGCGTTTGATTAATTGAGGTTAATTACTGCGTGGCCTAATTATAGTGTAGACCGAGATATGATAGTGATGATGATGGTGGTGATGATGATGATGATGGTGATGATGATGATGATGATGGAGTTTTTTGTCATTATTATATCTTCTTTCTTTTTTTCTTTCCTCCCTTCTTTTTCGTTTTTCATTATTATTATTATTATTATTATTATTATTATTATTATTATTTTCCTCCAGTTATATTAAAATGTGATAATAAACCATAATTATTCATTTTTGGCTTCCGTTGGCCACTAAGTTCTATTGAAATGCAGTAACAAAATCAGTATAGGTATTGTGCTTCCTCTTATATTTACCGTCACACATTGGTAAAGACAATTAGCTACTTAATAAAGCTATCGTTGTTTCATAATGTTAGCTTGTACAGTAGAGAGAGAGAGAGAGAGAGAGAGAAAAACAATCTTTCCAATTCCGTTTGAAGAAATATTACGTTTGGCTAAATACAATAAAAGCCCTATCTCTACAAGTGCGTGTTTCATATGATTCGATTTTTCCGCTATGTATTCGTCTGGCTTTAGGAAGATACCTGTGTTTGTACCTGTATTTTATTTCCGGCACATGCTAGGTAAGTCTGAAATGCCTACAGGAGAGCAGCAATCAACGTTTCATCATGCCCATCATCGTCATCGTCATCATCGTTGTTGTCGTCGTCTTCACCATCACTGTCATCATCATCATCATCATCATCACCACCATCATCATCTAGAACATGGGTTTCCTGCTAGAATTTGTTGACTCCCAGTGGTACAGAAGAAGGTGATCAGGGTATAATTTGACGGCCGGTAAACATCACTATATTTCTCATTTTACCAGTTTAATTTCATGGCGTAATATAAACTTAATGTTACCGATATATTTGCTGTAAGTAATTCGCCACTGGTAGTTTCTTTCCAAGCACCAAACGTGTTTTAAGAATGCCCGCACAAATAGTATATACCGGAAGCTATGTAATTTTGTAAAATTATGCACACACACACACACACACACACACACACACACACACACACACACACACACACACACACACACACACACACACACACACACACACACACACACACACACACACACACACACACTAGCAATATATACTCGTATGATTTGGTACGGATATGCATTACAGTTTGCAAGAAGAATGATGCTAGCACTCCATTTGCATTGTTGAATATTGCATGTCTCCCTTCACCACGCCTTTGTTCATCGTGTGTTGAACAATCATTTTGTGCATTTGTTCACTGCGGTACCATTAACCCCTTCAATCCAAGGACCTACAGCTATAAGCAAAAGTGGACCAACAATCCCATAGCTTGTATGCTCTTCAGATAAGGAGGCTTCCTAACTCCTCTTCCTTAGCGATTTGTTTTTGGACATGGGTGGTTAATATCCCTTCGGTCGTTATTTATGAAGAGTATGGCGATATTAGAATCATTTTTGTAACACAGAAGAGGATACTGTTGTAATAATTAAAATAAATCACTTAGGAAGAGGTGTTTGAGAGCCTGCTCATATTTCGACAGTGCGTCCCCTTGCCAACAATGACCCCTGTCCTCCATATTTCTCATCCCCCCCCCCCCAAGTCAATGTGTGTATCCCTCCTATTCATTCTTTTTTTAGTCGTGTGCTTCATATTACTACAGATTATTATTATTATTATTATTAATGAATTGAGGACATTCTAATTAGTAGTTTGGAATTTTTTTTTTGTTGAATTTGTTTTTCCTGACTTCGTCTTCTGTAAAATGACGATAATGATAATGCCATAATCATAATAATTAATAATAATAATAATATAATTATCATCATCATCATCATATGTTTGTGTAATGCCCTCCATCGCCACGAACATCGAGGACGCGTTTACTTTTGTTCATGGGTGTACTTGTTTTATTTATACTGCCCTTAGAGAGAGAGAGAGAGAGTGTGTGTGTGTGTGTGTGTGTGTGAGAGAGAGAGAGAGAGAGAGAGAGAGAGAATGACGCACGGTATTATAAAATCTATTCTTGCCATCTCCAGACGATTTTCTTTGCATTTGGGGAGAATCTGGAATTGGCGGAGATGGAACTGTACCGTACCCTGTTTGATTGACTTATGCGCCTGAGATGTATGGGGTGAGTTGGGTGTGTTTGATTGGCAGCTACTGATTGGCAGCCTATGATGTCATCGCAGCAGACGCCAGGTGACCGATAATATATAGTTTTAAGTTCTTTCTTGTGTTCCCGGGAATAAAATACTGAGCTGTTCATCAGAAACACGAAGAATATATTTAATCTCTTCTGTGTAACAGTATAACGATCGGTATGCTTTAATCACTATAAATAAGCAGAGTATTTTCTGTGACGAGTAAATGTGCACATCGGCGTCGATAGCCACACTCTGGCAGAGGAATGTTCAAAATATTGTGGTTTTGTTAACCTATCATTACATCACGGTTTTTTTTTTTTTTATATCTTCTTTATTCGTGAGGTAACGCATGTGTAAATTGCAAGGATTGATCAAACCGTACGCTGACATAGTCTGAGCGAAATGAGTGACTATCCCTTGTTCAAAAAGGTTTAGTGGCAGTAACTCGGTATGTTAGCTTAATAAAAACAAAGGTAGTTTGCTGGATTTTCGTAGGAACAGACATAAGCTGTCCCCTCAATTTATTGTGTGAAAGGCTAAGGTGTAGTGGACAGCAGACATTATAAGTATCGGATTCCAAGGAGACGAAACGCAGCATTGACAACAGAAAAATAGTTATGGAAAGGAAACATCTTATTGAAGAATAAATAATGAAAATAAACAGCAGTGATGAATAATGAGAGTTGTAATAGCTACATTTGTGAAAAGACTGATAATACTCGTACCCTCTTGTATGAGTATGTAGCCTACACTTAATTTTGTGACGCATTCAGATTCAGTAAAAAATTTTTCTGTTGTTTGATCTGTTCTCCTTTATACCTACGTGACTTGTAATTGGTATTGTGTTAATCTCATTCCATTTCTTCCCACACCCTGGGGATATCTCGTCTTTTATTATTTCCATAATCTTCTTGCCGTACTATCGATCCCTTCTGAGAGAGAGAGAGAGAGTCGTGTTCATAGCTTCCCCCGCAGACATTTGAGTGTTATCATCGACATAAAGATGTGAACACTCATTCGTCAAGGCAAATACTCTGATTGTTTTTAGCAATTAAAGCATACAGGCCGATATCATGTTTAAATGAAGAACATCTTAAATAATTCTTCGTGTATTTGATGAATTGAATCTCCTACTCCGAGGAACACCATAAAGTATTTTAAATATTATCGATCATCTGACGTCTGTTTCGATCACATCAGCGGCGGCCAATCAGCAGCCGCGAATCAAACACACCCTGCTCACCCCATACATCTCAGGTGCTCAGTCAGTCAAATAGGGTGTAGTCTTCATTATCCCTATCATTAATTCAAAGCCATTTTAAGGTGAACATAATTGTCTGATAGTGAGAATGAAATAAGTGAGACAGGTCACTGTAATGGAGGAGCTACACACACACACACACACACACACACACACACACACACACACACACACACACACACACACACACACATACACACACAACCATAGCAGCGTCCTAGGTAACATATAGAATGAAAACTTGCCTATTAAGGAAATACGGTTCCACAAGAAAACACAAACTCATTGGGAAAAAACGGAACCAGAAAAACATTCACATACATCTCTTCTAGACATTCCAAAGATAATACAAACAAAACTAGAAAGCATTCAGAGAGCGTATACCTCCGCCAGTGCCATTGCAGGATCCGGATGCCGATCCGGATCGGCCCTCCAAATTAATCAATTCTTTCTTGGCACATGGCCCACCCTTCCACAAAATTTCATTGAAATTCATGGAGAACTTTTGGAGATATCCTGTGGACAAACAAGCAAAAAAATCCTGGATCCGGATGATTTATCCGGATCACCACCAAAATCTAATGGATTGTTCCTTGGGCCATTACCTACCGCCAAAAAATTTTCAGTCAATTCCGTTCGTAAGTCTTTGCTTAATTCTGCTAACAGACAAACAGGCTAACAAACCAATGCCGGCAAAAACATGACCTCATGGGCGGAGGTTGTAAAGATGAGTGCAAGCAGAAGTCACCTCAGTCGCTAGAAAAACACGCAAACGCCACCATAAACTATTAACTCAAAAAACAACAAGAATAAAAGAATATAAAATACCGTACAAGCCAACTGTAGTCGAAAATAGAACTAAAACTGCAGATATAAAAACACCACACAATCACACCAAACGCCAGATCCAAAGCAAACAAGGTAACAAAGTTTTATAGCTGGGGGGAAAACACTTTAAAATATTGTGAAATACTTGCATACCCCGGAGTAGTAATTGTGTTGGTCAAAAATGTTTTCAAAAAATGCACACACATAAGCACCAGACTGTCCCAAAAATGTAAAAAGAAGTTTGAGGAATCAAATTTTGTTTGACACATGTATTTGCATTTCCATTAGATCCCGACATTTGATTCCACCAAAAGTTTCCATTGTCAAATGTTTTTTTCTGATAGGAATCATGATGGCCTACAGTCTCTATTTGTTATCTCTCTGGAAATGAAGCAATTGTTTAAGAACATTACTGCAATACAAAATGAGGTAGATAGATCGTCATAAATGTACCTTTCACAGTTAAATAAAACTCAGTAATTGTACACTACAGTGCACATAGTAAAATTACAAAAGCATTTATATATAAAATAATCTGTTGTTACAAAAGTTATGAAATTTTTTTTTGACAGGTATCAATTATATATGTATATTTCTTCACAGAAGTCACAGAGGACAGTTTCTGAAATAGAAGCACAACAAAACCGAAATAAAATTTCAGGGGCAGGTCGTCTTTGCATTTTATTATTTGGCAAAGAATCAGATCGTACATATGTCGGAATTACTGAGTTTGGAATTAATTATTTTTTCACACAATGTCTTAAAATATAATTTTTTTCACTAGTTGGAACTAAGTGTCAAGCCAAAAAAAATATATATTTTGGGACACTAATACACACACACACACACACACACACACACACACACACACACACACACACACACACACACACACACACACACACACACACACATTCCATACATTTTAGTTTCAGTAATGAACGAAAATTTCTGAATTATATTGCCACACAAACACACCGAACACGAGAAAACCAAATACTGCTACAAGCTTTCATATCCAGGAAAAAAAAAAAAAAAAAAAAAAAAAAACGAAAACACGCCCAGTCCGTACAAACGAGGTGAAAAATGGAACGAAAATTAGTCAATGTAAAAATAAAACACCAAACAGCAGCCAAAAATGGTAGAAAAACACAGCCAAACAATGTGACAACTTTTTTAACAACATATGTATCGGAACGGATGGCTTGCTCATGCTTGACGATGGTGGTCGGATATGTTATCATTCTCTCTTTCTTTCTGTCTGTCTGTCTGTCTGTCTCTCTCTCTCTCTCTCTCTCTCTCTCTCTCTCTCTCTCTCTCTCTCTCACAGAAGGAAAGAAGTCATCAGTGGTCACTATACCCCTTTTACACTAACGTGGCTTAGATTTTTGTCCTATTGCAGCTTGTTTCACGTAGGTCAAAGCTAGAAAAAAGTCAATACTACGACTCAGCAACATCCTTTTCTTAACACTTCTTCGTGACTAGCACCGTAGTTTATTGTTAATCTTTTACCATAAATCAGTTCAAGAGGGGAGATGGAAAAGTTGCGCCGAGTTATAGTAAAAGCAGTATAGGCTAGTTGATAGAGCCTGGAAGTACGGTGCCACTTTTTATCACGAGGGAAGTAATTCACCCCCACCCAGTGCTTCACGCTTGGGTATAGGTGTGGAAGGCTTCTGTGTCCGTATCCACGTCGGTTAAAAGGAAGTTCCCTAACGCCTTTTCCAAAGCGACTTATCTTGCGCACCTTACTCTCCTTCCTGTTAGCCTACATAAAACATTCTGATAACGGTATACTATTCGTACGCACATAGCATACAAAAAGATATTACACAGCCGTATAAGAGAAGAAAAGAAGTACTAGGGAGCCTCCATAACCGACTAGAATACAGGCCGTGGAGTGTAGGATGACAGAGTGCATGAGGTGTGTTGGGTGACAGGACTTGTGGTATGTGTGTAGGATGACAGTGCATGCGGTAAGTGTGTAGGGTGACAGAGTGCGTGTGGTAAGTGTGTAGGACGACAGAGTGCATGCGTAAGTGTTTAGGGTGACAGTGGCATGTAGTAAGTGTGTAGGGTAATATTGTGTATGTGGTAAGTGTGTAGGGTGAGAGTATTTGGTAAGTGTGCGTCTCTGTGAGTGAGAGAACTTGTATAGCCTGTTGTTAGGAAGAAACTTTGACAGGGTACGAACTTGTCAGATCATACTATTGAACCCTCCTGAATGTCTGCCTAAGATTGGAATTGAGCCCAGGTCATGAGAATCGGCAGGCGCACACGCTACCACCCGACCACCTGAGGCTGCTACACCACCGTACATTCACTAAAACACCAGAAAAACTCGAAATGACCCATGATGAAAATAAATATTCCAGGCAAAATATGAAATGAAAATTGATACAGAAATATAACACCCACACAAAAAACTGCAGCCACCATAAAACACAGAGAAACACTTCCACAAGCTCTCATAAAACACACACATACACACCAACCATGATAAAACACAGACAAACACTAACACAAGCTCTCATAAAACACCTCCTCCCTCCACACACACACACACACACACACACACACACACACACACACACACACACACACACACACACACACACACACACACACACAAAAGCACCAGCCACCAAAAAAAAACAGGCAAATACTCCGCAAGCTCTCTTAAAACACCCTTACAAAAGCACCAACACAAACAAGACAGGCAAACACTCCCACAAGCTCTCATACCAACGCAAAAAACATAAACTTCAGAAAAAAACATTATCTCAAACAACAAGGGTATGTGTGTAAAAAATACCACAAAGTTCCGGTTTCTTATGGTGATGGTACAAAAAATTAACGCCGGGTTGTTCAGGGATAAAGACTGCACAAACACACTCCAAACATTTCAAGCATTACTGGCATAAAACACACACAGGGAATGCCGCAGGCACACACACACACACACACACACACACACACACACACACACACACACACACACACACACACACACACACACACACACACACACACACACACACACACACACGAATCATTGTGAGACGCATGCATTCTCTCAGGTTTTTGTTTAATGAGATGTATTTAATTTTATTCTTGCTGCCTCGAAGGCTGTTTTGCTTAGAAAATTAATTAGTAGTTTGAATTGAAAGGATTAATGAAGGGGATATATATATATATATATATATATATATATATATATATATATATATATATATATATATATATATATATATGTGTGTGTGTGTGTGTGTGTGTAACTTCCACTTACAAAAGTTTACCCTAAGCTGAAGAAAATTGGCTGAAGAAATGGAAGCATGATAAGTGACATCTTGAAAAGAGTACAAAGGAAACCAACAGCAACAGTCCTGTTGGTCCTATCGAGGCTTTTTGTTATATAAAAGATTACAGTTAACATATAACGATTCTGTGTGTGAAAGACAGGAATAGGAAATCAGGCATCTTACTGAAGGGGTTAATCACATTCTCTCACCAGCACCAGGTAAACACACGGGCTCGTATTCTCGTCGGTTAAGGAATCTCCGTAACACATTTTCCTTAGTGATTTATTTCGCTTATCACTTCTTACTGCTCTCAACTGTGTCACCTAAACTAATTCAAATACCAATATACTTACCATAACATACCGGTACAAATTTAAATTAACCAGCTGTCACCCCAAAAAGGAGCTAAGGAAGAGACGCTCATGAGCTTCCTAAACCGATGATACAAAAATAAAACACCACAGAGATACACTCCCCAGAAAACACCATAGCATCTAAAACCGGCAAGTAACTCACCAGTAAAAAAAAAAAAAATCCGAAAGGCCAAGTAACGCTCGGTAGGTATGAAAAATGAAATATTTGGAGAGATAAAACACCACACATGTTCTCCCCCTGGAAAAAAATATATATCAAGGCGTAAAAAAACACAACCAAACATGATTCCAGGCACAGATCAACACAAAAACATTCGGGCAGAATTAAACACGCAGTACGAAAAGTTAAGAGTCGTGGGAAATAAAAGCACCACAGATATACCCCCCAAAATATCATCGCAATTTAAAACACAGCGAAACATAATCCCAGGCACAAATCAACCCAAAAACATCCAGACAGAAAAAAAAAAAAACATGGTACGAAAAATGAAGGCTCTGGAGCATTAGAGCGCCACACATGTACGTCCTCGAAAAACATCAAAGCATTTAAAACACAGGAAGACACACACAAACACAAAAACATCCAAACAAGAAGGAAACATTAATTTGGAAGAAAAAAATTACGTGTCATCCTAAGCAAAACATCAGAGACCTCCCATAAAAAGTATGTAAATAAATACGTAAATAACATGCAAGCGTCAGGAAACACACTCAGACATGGAGAGAGAGAAAAAAATTGTGCTACACGTTCAAAGCACAGGAAAAATAATCATATCTTCCTCCTCTTTTTCATCATCATCATCATCATCATCATTATCATCAGTCACTATTATCTGTTACCTAAACTGAGTGAGCAATATTCAGAGACATGAAAAGGAAAGCATAAAAGCTGGGGAATTTAGCATCATAGTAGGCTGAAAAGTAGTCATTTGGGTACAGCGTTCATCCATGGATTCATGCAAGCCTATAAAAATATACAACACATGCAAACACGCGCGCGCGCGCACACACACACACACACACACACACACACACACACACACACACACTAAAATAATCTCCATATTGCTCCTTACTGTGATCCTCCACACACACACACACACACACACACACACACACACACACACACACACACACTAAAATAATCTCCATATTGCTCCTTACTGTGATCCTCCACACACACACACACACACACACACACACACACACACACACACACACACACACACACACACACACACACACACACACACACACTAAAATAATCTCCATATTGCTCCAAAATGAGAACCACCACACACACACACACACACACACACACACACACACACACACACACACACACACACACACTAAAATAATCTCCATATTGCTCCTTACTGTGATCCTCCACACACACACACACACACACACACACACACACACACACACACACACACACACACACACACACACACTAATCTTCACGTTACTACTTACAACGATCTCACACACACACACACACACACACACACACACACACACACACAAACTAATCTCCACGTTACTACTTACAACGATCTCACACACACACACACACACACACACACACACACACACACACACACACACACACACACACACACACACACACACACACACACACACACACACACACAAACTAATCTCCACGTTACTACTTACAACGATCTCACACACACACACACACACACACACACACACACACACACACACTTGCATGCAGCAGGCAGGGAATGCAAAAAATTAACCTTCACATAATTCCCTGGTTAATCTGAGGGAAATGGGTCAAAAATAAACCATGACAAAAAGTACAGTATATCGATTGTACATCACCTCGGCCTAAAATTTCCATCTCTCCACCTAGAATTCTGTGTTGCAAAAGCTAAAATAACTATAATGCTAGTCACGAGGAAGTGCTCTGTACAGAATGCAGTTATGTTCATTTCTGACAACCAGATACGTGAAATAAACTAAGGAAGAACGAAATCTTTGGGTAAGTTGAGGTGAAAGGAGTATAGGTTTGAATCTGACCAACATTGCGATACTCCGTCCACTTTAAATTGGCCGAAAACTGCTATTACTCCAACTTGAATGCTGATCCATAACGGGAGATGAACACTAGTATATGATGCTAGTCATGAGGAAGTGTTATGGAATGATGTAATGCAGTAGCGTTGTCTTATTCTGCCAGGGAACTGTACCAAGAGATAAAAGTACGGTGCGAGTCACGAAGAAGTGCTATGGAAAAGATGTAATGTCGTTGTAATGTGTTATAATTTCATTGGATTGTAACAAGAGAGTAACACTAGAATAAGTTGACCGTCACGAAGAAGTGCTATAGAAACGATGTAGAGCCGTAGTACTATGTTTTCTCCCATTTAGCTACGGGATCATGACCAGGGTTCATTAAATTTCACGCAACCACGAGGTAGTACTGAAGTTATAGGAGTGACCCAGTTCCAGTAGACGAAAACAACCCAGACATAGTGACCTAGAATTGACCTTTTATTTTTAGCCATATACCCTAAACTTTTTTGTCTTATGTAAAAAAACGAGATTCAAAATTCCAATAGGTCTATGTGGAGGAGGAATGAGTGACCTAAATCATATACAGGTAGGCCTAATTCATTTATTAGCCTTTGCTATTTCTCATAATTACTTTTTTTCAATTTATACATCACAGTTACACACAACTCTAAATATTGACAACAGATCTTCAACTACAAGATTGCACACATACATACATACCTACACACATACATATACATATATACATGCACATACATACATACACATACATACATACATACGTGTGTGTGTGTATGTGTGAGAGTGGATCAACTTCTTCCCATCCTCTTTAAGCACTAGTATTTCTAAGGTAGCCCATTCTTTATTTTGCTTACAATTCCATTTTTATAGGTATTAAAATATGCAAGACAAAAAGCACAATCGCTGCAAAAATACAATGAACCAAATGATGTCTTCGGCGGAGAGGGAGGAGCGGCGGGACTTTGGCTGGGAACAGCAGGGCGTTTGTAGGGAGCAGAGTGGTGATGGAAGAGAAGAGTGGCGTACTGCTGGTGGGGCTGGTAGAGGTGCCCACTCACCTGCACCCCAACCCCAACACCCACCCCAACCCACACCTCCAGCCCTACGCCCACACCAACCCCCAATACCGCCTACTGACGTCGGGACGGAGTGGGGGGACTACCTGCGTGCTGTGGCAAGGGAAACCGGTGTGTTTGCTTGCGCGCTTATCTCTGTAGCGGTGTGTATCCAAGTCTTCTTGATGGATTGAAGACTCCTGAAACTGGGGAGGCAGCTGCCCCCCCTGTGAGTCATTTTGGAGAGCTAAAGAGGGTTTTGTCCTCGTCTGGAACTCCCCGTGATACACCACCATTTACCCCCAAACTTTTTCCTTGGTATTATACTTGTTCGCGGGTTTCCGTGTGAAACATGGAAGATCAGATTCATGTCGGAGGCAGCTGTCCCCCACATGAATATTTAGTGGACGGCTAAAAGGGTTTTTGCCTTCCCCTCTCAATGCTTCGCCGGGAACTCATTAGAGATTATAATACTTTCTTAGTTTGCCACTGAGTTACTGAAATACGCTGCAAAAAAGACGCAAATCTCCCAGTTAAGAACAATAAAGTTCAGTCAAGATAGACGATGTGTAGTCATGAAAACTGCTGTGAAAGAACTATGGCAGCAGCTCCGTCTTCTGGTCAGTTATAATTTCTGCCAACTCCTGCCTAGTGTTTGCGTAACCTTATAGGCAGCTGCACGTAAACAAACAAGGATTTTAGTTGAACAAGAGAACAAGAGAACAGTGAAAAATAAGTTTTTTTTTTTGTGTGTGTGTGTGTTTTTGTGTGTTTGGTAGTAGTAGTAGCAGTAATAGTAGTACTGGTAGTGCTGGTGGTAGTACGGTAGTGGTGGTAGTTGTAGTAGCAGTCGCAGAAGCAGTAGTCGTAATAGTAGTAATAGTGGAGGTGGTGAGGTGCCGGAGGTAGTAGTAGTAGTTTAAAACCTTTCAGTCCTATTACCTGTTTTTCATCATATTCTTTGCATCTCCAGACTTTATTTTCAATTTTGGAGAAAGTTGTTGAACTGATGATAAGATATTGTTTTTATTTACCCCTTCAATACAAGAAGTCTAGAAATACATGAAGTTCTTTCAAGGTGGTAAGTCTCTCTCTCTCTCTCTCTCAAAAGCGAAAATAGGGTGTGATAATTAAGACAATAATACGGAACTAGTGTCTTAATTCCCCCTGTAATCTCATTCTAATTCTCATTTTTTGTGTGTGTGTTTCAGGTAAGAGAGAAGCGGTTGCAGAAGCCAGAAGTTGTCCCTGTTATGTGAGTATTATAAGTTAAAAGGTAGTACACACACACACACACACACACACACACACACATTCTCTCTCTCTCTCTCTCTCCTTCCTTTCCGTAATTACTTTTCCATTAAATTTGCCTTTCTGCCTGTCTGACTGATTGCAAAATTTCGGAAGAACAATTAGATGGCACTGCACCAAATTAGCATAATGATTGAGGACCGGTAGAGGAAAAGATGATTAATTTGTGGCCGAAAAAGGTCGTAGTTCATAGGTTTGGGGGGAAGGTCAGCTCAGTTTTGATCCAATTCGGCCAAACTTGGTGCTGTGGTTGAGAGTCAGGGAAGGAAGTGATTTAAGTAAGCTTCGCCATATCAGTGGTGAAGCTTAATGTTTTAGTCTTATTAAGCTTTGCTATACTAATGGCGAAGCTTATTGTTTTCGTACTATTTTTATTTTTCTTTGCACTTTTTTTCTTAGATATTGATATTATACAGGAAGGTACCCTAGGGTAACCCAAGTACTTGTGCCAAAAATGAATGGCTTTGACCTATTTTTGAAGGTCATATACACACTTCTGGTGCAAAAATTGTGTAATTGAAATTGAAATATCTCAGAAACTAATTGAGGTACAGCTGTTTGGTTGATTCATTCATTCATTGCCAGATGCCATGTATCCCAGACAGGGTGGCCAAGGGCTTAGAGTTAATTGTTTTACAGGGAGGGGCACTAATCCTCCACCAACCCCACTTGACGTAGGGATGCCAACAGCATCTGGTGTTCCCAGGCGGTCACCCATCCAAGTACTAACCAGACCCAACGTTGCTTAACTTCGCTTATCGAACGGGAAGCGGTGTACTCAACGTGGTATGGCCGTTAAAAATGATAATTATGTTTGCTGAGAATTTTGGCTGAATATTTTGCCATGTAGTTTAGTGGAAAGTACCAAATTCAAATCTGTTCGGTTCTTTGTCGCATGTTGTAGAGAAAACCACAAGAGCTGTAAAGCCTTAACTTTACAGCAGTATAGCTGTGGTCCCTTTTATTACCGTATCTGGAAGGAATATGGTTACAGTTAAGCATAAAGTTTGTCAGTTTTTGAGACAAATCTAAAATGTACCCATGCGTTCTTCCACACCTTTGTCTTCAGATCTTTGTGATATTGCACAAGAAGCTACTTTAGGTTAATGTAAGTACTTGTTCCAAATGTGAATGGCCTTGAACTACTTTTAAAGGTCATAGATTTGTTTATGATGTCAGAATTTCATACTTTATATACCATAAATATTTATGGCGAAGGCTCTTTATTGTGGCTACAGAATCAGTAAATAGGTAACTAATTTAGAATGTAACTGGACAAAGGGAAAGACCACTGGACAAGGATAAACATTCGGACCTTTAACTCGAATAGATTTTATGCGATTCGGATTAAACTTGGCGAAAGGGTTTAATATTAGCCACCGATGAAATAACTCTGTTTTCAGAACAAAAGGTCAAAGGTCAAGGTCACAGGATACGACCAGTTTGAACAATTTTGATCCGATTTTCACGGAAGTTGGTAGATGTGTTGAGGGTCAGCGATGTAGTAAGTTGACTTTGAGAGCAGTCAGTCCAAGGGCAAAGACGCAGCCCAGGGTCAAAGGTAAGGCCTTAAGTCCGTATTTTAAGTGTCTTTGGGAGATTTCGCAACACTTTCTCCTTGGCAGTTTACACATAACACCTCAGTATCCTCTTGTATGTTAATGATTAAAAGTGTGACAAAATTAAAACTATATAAATAACATACGAGAGAACAATAAGGCATAATGTAGAAAATAAACCGCTTAAGAGGAGGTGTTATGAAGCCTCTTACGTCACAGTACGACCCTTAAACAAATTGTAGGTGCTGCCGCGTGGGTGTTGTACTCTCTGAATGCCCCATGTCCCTTTAAAATTTTGTTAATCTTAGTCGGATGCAGTTTAAAGTGTAGCTAGATGAAGTTGGATTATTTTAAAGCGATTCCCTTTAGAGTATGGGGAAAAGGAGATTGATAGTTGAAGGAATGGATAGGGAGAGAGGCAGGGAAAGGAAGGGGAGAGGGAAGGATAGGAAAGAGCTTGTAAGGAAAAGGAAGACGGTGATGTACAGAGGGAAATGAACAAGGAGGAGGGAAAGAAGAAAGGGAAGGAGAGGGAAGTGCTTAGGAGAAGGAAGAGGGAGGTTTGAAGGAGTAAATTGGGAGAGAGAGAGAGAGAGGGTAAAGAGCTTGGAGAAAAAAGGAAGACGGTAAGAGAGAGAGAGAGAGAGAGAGAGAGAGAAGCATCAAGTGATGGCCTCGTCGACTTGTTTTCACCTTGGCTAATGGGGGAGCAAAGGTCTCTCTCTCTCTCTCTCTCTCTCTGTTGAAGATGAGTAATGGTGACATCCGCTTGGCTGTAATTAATGACAGTATCATTGTTCACGAGAGAGAGAGAGAGAGAGAGAGAGAGAGAGAGAGAGAGAGACTTTGATATTCTAGATATATTCATGCAAAATAATTATTGAAAAATGGTGTGAGGTGACCATAGACTTTATATATTAGTGTTCATTTATTTACTGTATGTATCTAATTATTTGGCGGCACCCCAAAGCGTCATTTTATACAGGGTGGTCCATATATAACGCTCCTCTTAGCCTACTCTCCGCCGGTCGATTTCTCGTGTGTTGTGGGGACGGCTTAGCTTGATGATCAGTGTCAAACTAACCTGACTCATTGCTTCATTTTGTGCTGACACTGCCACACCCACGACCACACCAGCAGAGTGAGCCGTCCATGCAGTACAAGTTACCGTCAGATGCGTGTCCAGTGCAGTGCTATTTTTGGACCACTCCGTATCTTATATTGTTCTTACCGTCTTTTATACTTTCACATTTTTTTTAGGAAGAATACGAAAGAAAATTTAACCAGAAAACATCATTTTGTATAAGGATGCCAGTTTATTTTAAGTGAGGCTTCTATGACTCACTCAGCGACTCACCCAGCCAAATAAAACGACTCACCTAGCCAATAAAACGACTCAGCTAAATAAAACGACTCAGCTAAATAAAACGACTCGGCTAAATAAAACGACTCACCCAGCTAATAAAGCCACTCACCCAGGTAATAAAACGACTCACTCGGCTAATAAAATGACTCACTCAGCTAATAAAACGACTCACTCAGCTAATAAAACGACTTACTCAGCTAATAAAACGACTCAGCTAAATAAAACGACTCACCCAGCTAATAAAACAACTCACCCAGCGAAATATAACGACTCACCCAGCTACATAAAACGACTCAGCTAATAAAAGACTCACAGCTAAGTAAAACGACTCACTTAGCTAAGTAAAACGACTCAGTCAGCTAATAAAACGTCTCACTCAGCTAAATAAAGGGACTCACTCAGCTAAGTAAAACGACTCTCTCAGGTATATGAAGCACTTTGCTGAATAAAATCGTTTGGGGTTAAGTAGGTAGGTAGGTAGGTAGGTAGAGAGAGAGAGAGAGATGAAGGTAATGTTTAGGTAAGTGGGAAGAGAAATTATGGGGTAGTGGGCTGAAGATGTATGTATGTGTGTGTGTGTGTGTGTATGTGTGTGAGAGAGAGAGATGAAGGTAATGTTTAGGTAAGTGGGAAGAGAATTTATGGGGTAGTGGGCTGAAGATGTGTGTGTGTGTGTGTGTGTGTGTGTGGAGAGAGAGAGAGAGAGAGAGAGAGAAAGAAAAGAAAAGATGCGATAGAAGTAGATAAGTAGATGAATTTAAAAAAAAAAAAGCTGACTTTGAAAATTCGAAAGGGCAACCCCGTTCAGAGGCGGTTATACGGGTTAAGAAAGTAAATAAAAAAGTAATTCCTAGCAGCCTAGACACTGCCTCAAAACTTAGGATTATTTGTTAGCTCTGGCACTGGTGATGAATAGAAAAGAGAGAGAGAGAGAGAGAGAGTGTGTGTGTGTGTGTGTGTGTGTGTGTGTGTCTAGATGGGTGCTGCATGCCCACCTAAAAGGAATACCTGGAGGAACACCTAATCTCTTCACTACTTGCCATATTTCTTATTTTGCTTATGCTTCTGTCAGACTAATTTATTCAGCTTTGGACAGCCCCCTCGTACTGAATTATAAAAAATAAACAGTAGCCAAGTAACTGTATTAAAGAGAGTGATAAGAACATTTCATCGATGAGATACTGAAAGTAGACAGTAAGGAAGGTTAGTCGATGAGACGGGAAGTGTTTTATCTCTATTATAATTACTGTTGTCCGTATGTGGCCCTTTTTTCCTCCCTGCACTCTCCCTTCTCCCCTGAAAGAGACGAGCAGTATTTCACGCACATGAGAATATTGTTCCTGTACAGTGTCAGCGACTGTAGCTACATGGTTCAAGAAAGAATGAAGTTGATTCAGGAAGACTAATCCTGAAGTGTCACTTATTAAGCAGAAGTAAAACGATCTTTCCACGACATCGCGAGAAAAAGAGACACCGGGCATAATAAAAGTAGATGAACGATTAAGCTGCGTGTTCTTGAAAGTCACAGTGTATGGTGGTCGTGTAGAAGACTGTTTCTAGTAGAGAAACGGAGAAAATAAGTCTGAGACATTATCCAAGAAAAGGCTTGATTTTTTTCTCAGATAAGAATAACGTACAGAAAAGTGATAGGTGTGTCACATATTTATAATTATTATATTTTGTAAACAGTTGTGAGGGACGTTGGGAGGCCTGGAGTCATTAAGACATTAGTGAATAGGGCTAAATGTACAGTGAGCATCAAAAGTATGTCCCTTCTGTCTCACGGAGTTTGAACACCAGTGTGGTGGACCTTCAGCAAACGACGCTTATGACACTGATCTGAAGCCAAATCAAGTCATCTGTGTGGGTTGCTGAGGATTCACTACACTGATTCTCAAAGTGCGTGGAGGGAAAAGCAGGAGAAGCGACAGGACTATTGATTCCGACTCTACTACCACGAGCGATAGTTCGCTGACGACCCCCTGCCAGCACTGTTCATACCATCCATATTTCTGCTCCTTAACTGATCATCAGATTACCCACATTTCTCACATTTCTTTGCTGTGTGCCTCATACTGCTGCACATAAGTATTTATGTTAACACCAGTTAATGACACACCATAAATGACACCATTAATGACACACCATTAATGACTCAACCGCTGTCAGGCGACGATGGAGCGACGCCAGAAAAATTTTTATCTTCTTCAGGGGATTCAAAAATTATTGTAAAAAATTAGTGCTTGCCTTCTTCCCGATTTAAGACGTAAACATATGGCTGAGAGCAATACAAAGGAATGACACTGGTGGAAGTAGTAGAAACCGGCCATTTTATACTACTACTACTAGCCCTCCTATTATTCTCTCTCTCTCTCTCTCTCTCTCTCTCTCTCTCTCTCACCGCATTAGAGCACAGCAAGCGACCTTCATTAACTCCCACTCCCACCAGCCTCCACTCCAACCCTCTGCTTCTTATTCACCGCCTGTCTGTCTTAAGGTGAGTGTCTTGTTTAACTTGCTTGTTTTTACCTTTCTTTGCCTTGCTTGGCGACTTTCTTACCTACATTCCCATTCTTCCGTCTCTTCCATTCTTTCTCTTCCTATTGCTCTCTTCCAGGTTCTCTCTCTATCTTTCCCTCTTCCTCTCCCTCTTGCCTTTCCTCTCTTCCTCCCGTTCACCACCCTCGTTTGTTTCTCGCAATTCCCCACCTCTTCGCCTCCCTCTTCTCCTTCCTTCCCTTCGTCTCCCCCTTCACTTTCCTCCTCCTCCTCCTCTTCCTCTCCCTCTTCCTCTTCCTCCTCCTCCTGCTCCTCCTCCTCCTCCTCCTCCTTCTTCATTATTTACTTTTTCTCCATTCCCTTCCTTCCACTCTCCTGTTTCCGTTCCTCCTTCCCTCGTTCTGTCTTTCCTCAGACCTTCACTCTTTTTTCCCCTCCCTCTGTCCTTGTTCCTTTTCATCTGTTCTTTGCCTCTCTCTCTCTCTCTCTCAACACAGATGGGGCTGGAACTGGTGCTGCATAATGACTTTTTAGTGGACACTAGTAGTCGCTATCACCATCATGAGAGAGAGAGAGAGAAACTCGTGTGTGACATGTTTCAGCTCTCTCTCTCTCTCTCTCTCTCTCTCTCTCTCTCTCTCTCTCTCTCTCTCTCTCTCTCTCTCTCTCTCTCTCTCTCTCTCTCAAAAGTAGAGGGGAAAGATAATGATAATGAAAAGAATGTGGAGTAAGGGGAGTGAATTAATGAAAAAAAAAATAAACGGGGTAAATCGGGAAGGACAGAAAAAATAGAAAGGAAACGTGGGTAACGAAATAAATATAAAGAAATAAACATAACAGAAAAAGAAGGTAAAAAAGATGGTGTGATATTCAATTTAGATGGATTATTTTTTAGTTTTAGGTTTTCTTTCAAAGATTTGCCCTAAATATCAGCAGAGTATTATAATTAGTTAAACCCATCCAGTCCAATTGTGTATTTTCCTTGATATTTTTGCAACTGCGTCACGATTTTATCCAATTTAAGCGAGCACCAAGTAGAGAGGGGTGCTGTGAAGGCTAAACATAACACCTCATATTCGTAACTATTTTCCTAAGCTGAAAAGATCGTAGGGACACAGCAGGAATAAAATATAAGATGCATACCTTGTTCTTGCATAACCCTGGTCTGTTTGGCCGAGCAGATCCGTCAATCGCAGTTAAGCAGTTGCTGTGGGGCCTTCCTGCGGTATAGTACAGTACCTTTATCGTTAAAGGATCCGGCGACCCCTTGTAAACAACGTCTCACCAGATCAGGGTCTTTTCCACGGCGAAGTGCAGGGAAATATTAGGTTTGACTCCCAGGTGAGCGCTGCACCTGCTCCATCCTAGTGCACAGTGCCACCACGTGTAGGATCCTCGCCAGCGCCAAATTAGAAACTGCGAGAATCCAACCCATCGCTTTTAAGTGCGTAGATCCGGCAGCTTAACGACTGAGCTACAGAGGTATGGGTAGGGCAGTAGGCAGCCACAATTCCATGAGTTTCTCCTGTGCCCGGGGGTTTGTCTGTCTTGGGCTTTCATAAATACACCATTAATCTCTCTGACGCCCTACGATTGAAGGAGATGCAAGGGAATTTTTTTGCAGATGAGCGGAAGAGAGAATGTCATCGTACTCAGATAAGTAAGGGAATGGACGTAAAAATGAGGAGGAAGGAGAGGAAGAGAAGCACGAGACAATTCAATGGAAGAGAAGAAGAAAAGTTGAAAAGGAAAGGAATGGGATATACTTGGAAAGAAAGCTAGAAAATACAAGAAAGGAAGAGAAGAGTAAAACGGAGAATCAGAACAAAGTAAAAAAGAGAGAGAGAGAGAGAGAGAGAGAGAGAGAGAGAGAGGGTAATGGGAAAAAATGGGTTAGACAGAAAAAGACAGTAGAATCTTTGACTTGGTTCACGTGCACAGAAAGACAAGCAAGGATTGAAAAAGAAGAAATGAGAGAGAGAGAGAGAGAGAGCGGTTAAAGGATAAAGCCTGACCAACAAAAGGAAAGCAAAATAAGAGAACAGAGGAAGTTGAAGACAAAAGCAATTACGTTACAGTTAAGAACACAAAGGACAGAGAGAGAGAGAGAGAGAGAGAGAGAGCAATTAAAGGATAAAGACAGACTAACAAAAGGAAAGCAAAATAAGAGAACAAAGGAAGTTGAAGACAGAAGTAAATACGTTACAGTTAAGAAACACAAGGGAGAGAGAGAGAGAGAGAGAGAGAGAGAGAGAGAGAGAGAGAGAGAGAGAGAGGTCGAAATTCGCAAAAGGAAAGGGGAAGAAAGGACTGGAATTCTAAGGCTTCATTGTATTAAAATGAGGGAGGGGGAAAAAGGATCAGAATAGGGTATGAGTGTGATTGAAAGATGAGAGAGGAAAATTAATACCTTAAAGTATTAGTAACGTTACCTACCTACATTCCCCATCTTCATCACCATTATCTTCGTCAGCATCATCATTGCCACCACCAGCACAACCATTACCATCATAATTCCAGGATAAGGTGTATGTTTAAAAATATAACAAACAAAAAATATAACAAGTGGTGCCAGGCAGAACTAACCTCTCCCGACAGTAGTTGTTTTATTGCTGCTAAATACTGAAAAGGGAATGCCATTAATTGTCAGTACAGTACACAATTAAAGGCTAAGATAGTGGCGCAGAGAGAGAGAGAGAGAGAGAGAGAGAGAGAGAGAGAGAGAGAGAGTCATGAACATGTGAAAGGAAAAATATACTCGTATATAAATGGACACTGTGTGAGATAGTTGACATATGATACCGTTATACAAATAATACAAATACAAATAATACCAATATCGATAATATAAACAATACAAATATAAATACAGATAATACAAATAAATGCAGATAAATTCAAGAAAAGTAACTCATGAAAAGCGATAAAAAGCCTGCGTGTCAATTAAAAACAAATCAGTAAAAAAAAAAAAATCATCATTTGGCCACAAAAGAGATGTATGAGAAAAACAATTATGATACACAGTAAAAATTAGGGAATGAAATGTTTACTAAAGCCTACCGAACAAATGAAGTTCTACATGAATTTAAAAAAAAAAGAAAGTTTCTGGAAGAATCATGGAAAGAACAGTGGAGCGAAAAATTTGAATTTGAAACCTATTAGGGTAGCCTACTGTAAAACCAGCTTAATAGATTGTATATTTTCTGCATAATTGTGACAAATTTTGATCTAAAAAAAAATGGGGAAAAAAAAAAAAATGAAAACAAGCAGGAGGCTTATTGTTTTTTTTTTTTTAGTTAGTTGTTTTCCGGGGAGGGGCACTAACCCTCCGCCAACCCTTTTAGTCGCCTTTTACGAGGATGGGTGGAGAAATGAAAATTACGAAATACAAAGATGTGGGAAAAAGTGAAAGGAAAAATGATACAAAAATAAGAAACATAAATGGAAATATTTTTCTTTCATTTTGTTTAACAAAATGAAAGAAAAAAACGATAGAAAACAAAATAAGGAAAATTACAAAAAGAGACTTAAAACTTAGTAGCCTTATGGATATATTGCAACACAAAATAATAATAATGACAAAAATTAACAATAATGGGAAAAGTCAAAGAAAAACAAAATAATGTGAAACTTAAGGGAAAATTATAGGACAAAATTACAGAGAACCACGATCTGTCTGTCTATCGCCAGACGCCTTAGTCCCGTAAGGGATGGCCACAAACACATCGCCTGCATGTCTCCATGTCCCCCGTCATTTCATTGCCCTGCTCCCAGCTCATGCCCCCCTCTCTCATATACCACTCCACTCCATCCCTCCAACTCATCCTTGGCCTCCACCTCACTCACATACACTCCCCTCGTCAGTCTCTCACTCTCCATCCTCTTCACATGGCCAAACCACCTCAGTGTGTTTCTCCTAACACTTCCTGTCACATTCACATCCACACCACAACGCTCCTTCACTTCTTCGTTTGTCAGTCTGTCGCTCCATGTGACTCCACACGCTTCTCTCAAATAACTCCTTTCTACTGCTCTCACTCTTGACTTCTGTCCCTCCAACGAGGTTCAAGTTTCACTTCCATACGTTAGAGTTGGTACCACAATACTGTCATGTAGTAGCTTTTTCACTTCCATGCTCGCTTCAATGTTTCTTATCACTGCTTTCAAGGAACCACGATAAAAAATTTTAAAACATGGAAATTCTCCCAAATACAGTACACAGAAGAAGAAAATGGAAATCCCCAAACAGGAAAAAACCTGCAGATAAATAAACAGGAGAAAAATACTATACAAACAAAAATAAATCCCAAATCTTGGGAAAAAAAATACCATTGCTGGATATATCACTAAAACAAAATAACAACAAATATTAAAGACAAGACATGAATGGGAACACAGAAAAAAACAAAAATAAGAGAAAAAGGATCGAATGAATTACAGAAAAAGAAAAGGAGAGATACAGGACTAGAAAATAATCTCTTGGGAAGCCTGCAGAGAAAAAAAAATCAAAGGAAAAATAAAAAAGAAGAAAATAGCTGAAGATACAAACGTAGAAGATAAACATTATATAAATTTTGAAATATTAGAGGACATTAAAATGAAAATGTTACAAAACTCAGAACGAAAATAAAATGAAAGTATTACACGAATTAAGTGGGCATTTTCTCATGGAATGATAATAATGGAAAAACATACATGAGGAAAAATACAGGAAAGAATACTTGAACTTTAAACAAAAAAGGATGTTAGGATTCAGCTAAGGAAAGACAACAAGCAAAAAAAGAAAATGCAAGAAAACAGGACAGCACGAAAAACAGAACTGAGAAAAAGATAAGGAATGAATTTTATTAACTAAGGAAAAAAAAAACGGCTATCAGGAATTCTAAACAGGGAAGGAGTGATATAAATACAAAAAGCTGAGATAATATAAAGGAAGAATTATAATATTTCAGGAATATATGGAGTGAAAGCGAGGAAAATGGTGAAGAACGGATGAGTAGAGAATTAACGAGCATTTTAAACGAGCACTTAGATATACGTAAATGAGAAAAAAAAAATAGCGGGGCTTAGAGAGAGAGAGAGAGAGAGAGTAGTGTCGCTTTCAGGCAGTGAGAGGAGGACGAGGAGGCATTTGCATATCCTATTCTCTCTCATGCCTCCCTGCTGCATATGCCTCCACCACCACCATCTCCAACACTAACATCACCACCAATACAACCCTCTTATCCTTCACCACCACCACCACCAGCAACATCTACAACACAACTCAACCACCATCTCCAACACTGACGTCTCCACCAACACAATTCTCGGCCATCACAATCACCAACAACAGCATAACCCTCCCAGCCATCACCAGTAGCTCAATCTTCACCTTCACCACCATCATTTACACATCTACTGTACAACGACTATCATTCGCCACCATCATCCTTACCACTACCACCACCATCACAAGCAGCACCTCTAGCATCATTAACACTACCAGTACCACATTCACGTCTACCAGTATTACCATTATTACCACTACTACCAGCACCACCATTATCACAACCACCATACTACCACCATCACCATTATCACTACCATCACCACTACCACCACCAGCATCACCATCACCACAATATCACCAACGCCGCCACACCCAACGTCTCTGCCTCTCTCTGCCTGCCTGTCTTCCTACGCGCCTCTATTTGCAAGCCTGTCCGTTTCAGTGCGTTCATTCTTGTCTGCCTGTTTCCTTTCCTTTGTACGTGCCTGTCTGCCTGCCTGTCTATCTGTCTGCCTGCCTACCTGACTCACTTACTGCCTGCCTGTCTGCCTGCCTGCCTGCACTCTCGCCGATGCAACACAGGAACATAACAAGATAGGAAAATTGGACACCTGGAATAGGCTGGCTGGCTCATATCAGGCAATTCCTGTCTGAGGGTGTGGCTCAAGTGTGAGAATAAGGCAGGAGGAGGAGGAGGAGGAGGAAGAAGAGGAGGAAGAGGAGCTGAAATAACACCAAACACAAGGTGACTAAGTGAAACGAAAATAGATACCTGTACACGAGAAACGGAGGAGAAAATGGACGATGAAATATAAAAGGCAAAACAGGTAAACAGGATCAGATTAAGAAACGGTAAATACGGTCGAAGAAACAGATGGAGATATTAGAGAAAAGGTGGAGACGCTAGAGAAAAAGGTGGAGAAGGTAAAGAAAAAGCGGAGAAGGCAAAGAAGAAGTGAGAATGTAGAGAGAAGGTGGAGAAGGTAGAGAGAGAAGATGGAGAAAGTAGGAAAAAGGTGGAGAAGGTAGTGAAAAGGTGGAGTAGGTGGAGAAAAGGTGGAGGAGGTAGAGAAAAGGTGGAGAAGGTAGAGAAAGGTGAAAAAGGATGAAGAACAGTAGAAAAGACGAAGGAAATGGAAAAAGGTAAAGAGAACGTGAATTAAAGATGGAGAGGGTTGGGGAGGAGAGTGGGAAAGGGTACGGACAATGTGAAAGCAGATAAGGGGTTGAGAGAAGATGGAGGTAATAGAGATAAGGTTCAGTAGTCAGAGAAGAGGTGGAAACGATGGAGAAGAGGTGGACGAGGTATAGCACAGGTGGAGAAAGTCGAGGAAAGGTGAAGAGGCGAAAGAATAACCCAAAGACCCGCGGGGGAGCGTCAATGGGATGGGCCTTACCTGTATTTAAGAAAGGATAGTAGTACAGGTATTATGATTAATTATATAGTCTCTAAAATTCTATTAAATATCTGAATTGTTGGGAATGTACTAGTTTCACGATAATTCATCATGGATTTAAAACAGAAAAGGCAACTGAATCAAATATTATCATCATCCGTATTATTATTATTATTATTACTACTACTACTACTACTACTACTACTGCTATTATTATTATCATCATCATTATTATTACTATTATCATCATCATCATCATCATCATAAACCACCGCCGCCACCTCGACCACCACAACCAAAGATAAAGCCCTGATAGAAGGAAAAACAAGGCATGGGCCACACACTCATTCTCTCACAGATCCAGGCCACGGAATCCTTACTCCATCTGACAGACAGAAGCATCCACACTCATGCCAGTGGGTAAGACTAATGGATGAGATTAATTGGTGAGACTAATAAGACTCATGGGCGAGCTTAATGAGAGAGACTAATGGGTGAGATCAATGGGTGAGACTAATGGGTGAGACTAATGGGTGAGGTTAATGGGTGGGACCAATGGGTGAGACTAATGGGTGTGGGTTACGGCAGAGTTAGTTCCATTGTACTATACCTTCCTTCCTCAAGCCCTTGCTCTCATCCTCGTAATCCTTCTCTTCCTCTCCCTGATTCTAATTCTCCTCCTCCTCCGCCTCCTTTCCTCCCCTTCTGCTACTGCTTCTCCTTTGTCCTCCACCTTTTCCTGCTTCTACTCCTCCTCTACCTTCCTTTCACTTTCCCCTCCTACTTCTATTTCTACTTATTCATCTCCTTTTCCTCCCCATTGTACCTACGTTTCCTTCTCATTTACCTCCTTCCATGTCCTCATTTCCCTTTCGTTTCCTTCTCATTTTCCTTCTTCCATGTCCTCATTTCCATTTCGTTTCCTCCTCCTCCTCCTCCTCCTCATACTACTGCTACTATGAATGCTAACATTGCCAACACAGCCACTGCAATTAAGCTGTCTTGTTGGTAGACAGTGCACTCTCCTGTAACCATCACCCACCTGCTTCAGTTGTGTGTATCGATCGCATCCTCAGCCTTAGCTGATTTTTGTGACTGGCACGAGATGCAGCCAAAATAAAAGACCACTGAAACTTAATTTAATCTTATCTCTAAGCCTCTTAGGGTACGGCCACACCGAACGCGATGAGCGGGGAGACTTGAACGGGAAGGGATGAGGCGACACGATAAAACTCACAAAATTCAATGTGGGTGGCCACACTGATTGAGTGGGAAGGTTTGTCGCTCCGCTAACCCTCCACGCTCGTCGCTACGCGATGCTGCATGTTCCAAAATGTCGCGCACTGCCTAGCGACACCCCTACTCCCTAGGCATTTGCATCAACATTCAGTCGTGCTGGTACTGCGTGTTGGGGCGGTTGGGTTCTGGTAATTATGTCTACTGGACACTTTATTGGAGCCGTGAACCACAGGAGAGCTGTGTGGGATCCAAATGATCCACTCCACAAAAATACTGGAGTGTTGAAGAAACACTGGGAAGATATCTGTGAATAACTGCATACAAAGGGTAAATATATACAGTATAATCGAGCATTATTTTGTGATACGATTGCTTAAGTACGTTTGTTCCACCGTTGTAATAAAAGGCTATCAAAGACCATTAATGTCCTAAATTCTTACTGCTCTATTCTCTTTGTTACACCGTAGGTTTAAAACTAACAGACTGATAAGTGTATACACGATATGTATGTGTATATGTATATATGTAATGAACATCGACAATTTTATTATTTTCTTAATACATAAATCTATTAAATAATTTAGTAGATAGTGAATTGTCCTGCGGATATTTCACTTTGGGCATGCTTCTGACCATCTGTCGCCCTCGAGGTTGGCGCATCCTATTCGGACACGCATGGTGTTGATGTTCACCTTGCCTCTCATCGCTTGACGCTACCTCCCCGCTCGTCGCGTTCGGTACATTTTACCACCAAATCATTCATAACAACCACGCACACACCAAACGCCAATATCCAAATTCTCACACGCACAGCATGTACTACCAACCCACACCTACCAAACCTACCAAAACCATGCACACCAACCACCTCTGCCACATCAACCACACATACCAAACCAGGCACATTAACCACCCAACCACACCTAGCACACCAGGCACATTAACCACCCAACCACACCTACTGCACCAGGCACATTAACCACCCAACCACACCAGGCACATTAACCACCCAACCACACCTACCACACCAGGCACATTAACCACCCAACCACACCTACCACACCAGGCACATTAACCACCCAACCACACCTATCACACCAGGCACATTAACTACACAACCACACCTACCACACCAGGCACATTAACCACCCAACCACACCTACTGCACCAGGCACATTAACCACCCAACCACACCACACCAGGCACATTAACCACCCAACCACACCTACCACACCAGGCACATTAACCACCCAACCACCACCACCCAGTACACTTCATCTCCCAAATACACACCAGGTCGGACCCTCAGCAGTAAATTTCCCCACACTCCTCAAATAATATTGCTCTACGCCCCGTCTTCTAAAACGCCTTCACTACCATCACCAGTTGTTTTAAATGAGAAACTAGTCATCGTACTGAAGAGCATGTTAGAAACGGTACTTAACATCTTCACTACGATTTCCCTCTTGGCCCGTATTCATGTCTGGTGCGGAAGTTCCCAAACACCTCTTCCTAAGCGATTTATCTTTGCTTATTGTACGTTACTATCCGCTTATGTTTGGCTTAAATCATTCTAATATCACCATACTGTGCATAATGTGTAAGGCACATATTTATATTAAGCAGCCGAATCCAAAAATAAATCGCTGATGAAAAGGTGATAGGGAGCTTCCTTAACTGACGAGAATACCGTCCCTCGTAATGAAGAGGTAAAACACACACACACACACACACACACCCACACACACACACACACACACACACACACACACAGCCATATTCAACACATTATTATAAAAACAGCTTCAGTATTTCTGGCGTTCCCAGCAAATTATGCGAGTGTTAAATGATGGTGGGTGTGTCATTTCCCTTATGTATGAAAGATAAAATGTTAAGTGGTATGGTTCGCGTGTTTTAGTTGGGTGTGGTGAGGGCTGTGGGTGTAGGTGTGGGGGAAGGGAGTGGGTTTGTGTGGGGGTGGCTGTGGGTGTGGGGAGTAAAAGTGTAGGCAAGAGTGGGGAGGGAAGTGATAGGGCGGGGTGGGAGGTCTGGGTGTACTTAGGAGTTGGGGAGAAAACCGAAGGAGGGTGAGATGGCGTTGGAAGGGTGAAGTCGGGGTGTGTGGGGAGGAATGTAAGTGACTGGGGAGGAGATGGTGGTGTAAGGAGAGGTGTAGGTAAGATAATGTGAGTAATGATGGCTGTGTCCTATCCCCTTTCCACTGGGTATAGTGCAAGGAGTTAATTGTGGAAGGATATGGTTCACTATCGCTAGAATGGGGTGAGGTGTGGGTGGGTGTGGGGAAAAGTTGGGGTGTAAGGAACCTGTGACTCTCCCAAGGTAAATAAATGAGGCTTATTTGTGAAAGGCAAGGGATGGTAACACAACACGTATCGAATGTTCGTTTCAGAAGCATGGGCGTCTACAAAGCACTATCATTCTCTGTAGTGCCCTGGTACCAATTTCTTTTCAACTTTTCAGCATAAATATACACCTCTTCTATCATATTTCATTACCATAAGGCAGTTTGATAACCTGCAAGAGACTTTTTCGAACCGGAGGCTTTATATGTCGTCTTCGTGAGCCTCTCCATTACTAAGTCACTCTCCTAATCTGAATAATAAAACGTCCTCAGCCTGAAGGTGTAAAGCTACTAGGATGTATATGGAACCCATTTTAATACACTGCAGTCTTCCCGTCTTACTAATGCTACTACATACATAATCATAGGCGGCTCAAACTGCATAATCACTACATACATACGGACCACATACATACAGTTCAGGCGACATACAATCTCTCTCTCTCTCTCTCTCTCTCTCTCTCTCTCTCGATGAAAATTGTTACGTTAAGGGATTTGTGTGTGTGTGTGTGTGTGTGTGTGTGTGTGTGTGTGTGTGAGAGAGAGAGAGAGAGAGAGAGAGAGAGAGAGAGAGAGAGAGCGGTAGGTGCGTGTGCAAGATGGTGTGCATGTGAACAGTGTGTGCGTGCTAGGCGGTGTACGTGTAAGGTGTGCGTGTAAGTAACCTGTGTGCGTGTATACTGTATATAATGATGGCAAGTGTGTGTGTTTCTCCTCATGTCTGTTATTGGCTGGAAGCAGGAACGTAACAGCTAAATTCTCCTGGTGTTGTACTGAAAGGCTTGGCACGTGGACAACTAGACCTGCAGAGAGAGAGAGAGAGAGAGAGAGAGAGTGAGAGACTGATTTATATAGATAGATAAATATAAATGTAAATAGACACAGATAGACAGAGACAGACAGAAAGGGAGCTTAATAGACAGACAGACAGACAGGTAGAGACAGACCAATGCATATTTATACACAGGGCAGCTACTGGTTTATATATTTTCTCTTGTGTGTGATTCTGGGTACACACTTGACACACCCTTCACTGAGGCTCAGCGTCTCCTGAGTGACACACACTTTCACATGTCACCATTTCGGCGCTAATATCCACCGTCAATGCTGTCTCATTTGGGGGAGGCTGTGGCTGAATCGGTAGAGAGGTGGCCTGCAGTCCTAATGGACCCAGGTTCGAATCCTGGTTGGGGCAGGGAATAGTTTAAAGATTTGAGTTTCGTTGTAACGGACTTTACTGATCTACTATAAGACCCGCCGATATGTAGAAATATCCCTGTTGATACCAGTACACATGTCCTTTGTGAGACAGGCCTAGCATGTATTCAATATGGACAGTAGGTTTTAGAGCCAAAATGGTGACATGTGGAGGTGGACACTACGTAGGACTGCTGTGCCTCAGGGAACATGATGAGAGGCCTATGCTCAGAGTTGGACATATAGGAAACAACTGGAGACTGGTGTAGTGGTATGAACGGTTATGTTTCTTTAGGACACTGTGGGTGGGTCTTGTGGAATATCAGTAAATGTTTTAACGAAATTCACTTCGGACTGTTCCTTGCCTCAGCCTGGGACCGAACATGAGGCCTTTCTAGCACATAATCAATCCTCTAACCACTCGGCCACAGAAGAAAATTCGAATGAAGACTGAGAAGAATAAGACAGAGGGAGAAGTGAAAATTGTCAAGTACTCAGGTGGGGTTAGACACAAGGAAGTGAATAGTGGCGGTGCCAGTCTTCATAACCCAGGCCTTTCAGCTTGTAGCAGGCTGTTTACCCTCTGTTCTGCGACACAAGGTAATTGCATCATTCAGATTACCACAGTTAGTCTCCCCCAGGCACTACCCTTGATACTTATATTACCTGCCAACACGTAAAGGGTAGATGAATCTCTCTCTCTCTCTCTCTCTCTCTCTCTTTCTCTCATACTAACCATTCGCCCACTGTGGCGGCGTTCGAAGTGGAAAAATAAAATGAAACTGCCAAGTGGAGAAAAGAAAAATATACTGAGATGGTTGGGAAATATGGAGAGGATGAAGAAGGAAGGGTTAACAGGCAGAGTAAATAGAAGCCAAGTGGGTGGGAAGTGAGGAGGGGAAGAGCAAAACGATGTGGAAGAATAAGTGGAGTAGTGCATGAAATAATAATGGATTGGGATGGTGTGGATTAAGTGGATCAGTGCATGGAGAGACGCTTCCAGGAGGTACAGTCGGCCATAGGAAAAAATATGCAGAGGGAGAAATATAAACACAAAAAGTATAGCATTTTCTCGGCCAATGTTTTTGTATCAGATAGGAAGGGAAACAGCTCAGGACAATGGTTTTCCGTGCAGTTGTTGATGCTGTTCAGGGCAGTGTTACTTATTAAAATCCTCCAAGAAGGGACTAGAGGTGTACACTTTTTCCTGTGGCCACCTGTACAAGCACAGTCGTAGGAAGAATGAGAAGATGGAAGAGCGATAACCATGTACAAAAGAAAAAATGGAGTAGTTTGTATGAAGCAGAATTTTGTGAGATTTCTTTGTACATTTATGTAATTTTTTTTTCTCTGTCTGTCTGTCTGTCTCTCTCTAAATATATGTATACAGTATATACATATATTTATATACATGTATATTATACACACACACACACACACACACACACACACACACACACACAATGCCTGCAAGTTTCCATACACAACAACTACAATTTTATTCCCTTTTTTCACTGCTTTCCCGAGTATCAGACTAATCTCTCTCTCTCTCTCTCTCTCTCTCTCTCTCTCTCTCCACACACACAGTATTTACCTCAAAGCCGGCAGAGGTCCAATGCGCAACAATAAAAGAAAATTCCTCATTTTTTTCCTCACTGACTGCCCGAATATCAAGCTGCGACTTCATTCATCTCTCTCTCTCTCTCTCTCTCTCTCTCTCTCTCCACACATACATAGATACATACTCGTATATATCGGTATACTGTATATTTTTAGACACTGGCATGTAATTATATAGTCTGTATATTATATATTATATGTATATGTCACTATCTTTCTATCTTCGTATCTGTCTATAGCTGTCTGTCTATCTATCTATCTATCTATCTATATTCCCACACCCCTATAGCTGTCCAATACACAACAATCCCAGCGTTTCCCCCACCAATATCAGACTCAAACACCGACATCCATTCTTCTTTCAAACAATTTCTCAGTTGAGGGAGAAGGCCAGAAAAAAATAAGTCAGGAAGAAGATGGATTTTCAATTTTCAGTTTTGCAGAAGAACGCGCCTCCACCTCTCCTGGCATGGGGGTGGGGGGAGGGACGTTAGGGGGGGACGGCTTGCGGGGGGAGTGGGGAGGAGGAGAGGGGATGGGGAGAGGGGACCGTGGAAATATTCATCTCTGCAAGTGGAGAGGGAAAAGAATGAACAGTCGTGTGTGTGTGTGTGTGTGTGTGTGTGTGTGTGTGTGTGTGTGTGTGTGTGTGGTCCAGGGAATGTTCCTGTTTATGCATGAATGTATGTCTATCAAGTTTACTTCGCATATGAAGAGGCTGTGTATGTTTTATACTTGTGGTTGTATGCCCTCTCTTTCTCTCTCTCTCTCTCTCTCTCTCTCTCCAATATATATATATATATATATATATATATATATATATAGATATATAGAGATATATATATATATATATATATATATATATATATATATATATAGATAGATAGATAGATATTATAAAAAAGAAAATTTACACACACACACACACACACACACACACACACACACACACACGGTTTATGAGAGAGAGAGAGAGAGAGAGAGAGAGAGAGAGAGAGAGAAATACCCAACTACACGGAGAAATATAAAAGAGTACGAAGCGAGGACACAAAAACTGGAGCCTGAACATTCCCACACGAGTGAGTATAGACTAGACTGAGGTAAGAGGAATTTCATATCAGGATGTAAACACACACAGGTCGCCTTGTGCCATAGCGCGTCATGTTAACTATAATAGATAGATATAGTTTTATTTAACTTACGTAAAAAAAATTGCGCATTGAATTGGTTAGGTACAATTGCTTTCATCAGCCCCTTTACTACTAACAGTGCTTGTTATGTTGCAGAGAATTTGCTGTAACCTGCAATAATAAATATATAAACAAATCAATATTAGTAGTGAGAAAGAAACCGATTTTATTTTCTTGTAACTGATCTGAGATGATTTTTTTTCTTCATGCCACATATTCTCTCTCTCTCTCTCTCTCTCTCTCTCTCTCTCTCTCTCTCTCTCTCTCTCTCTCTCTCATCGATTAATTTTCACGGGAGTCTTTTTTCCAGCTTCCGAATCTCGCTACTGCTTTCCTGGCAGGGAAGAAAATGAGTGCGCATATACCTGTAAATAATTCTTCCTTCACGGCCACGGAAGAGTGCGCATCAACGGAGCCGATAATTAAATGAGAGGCTGAGAGGATGAAAGTTAGGCTGCGGCAGACAGAGGGAGGGGAAAGTGGTGGTGGAGTGTGTGTGTGTGTGTGTGTGTGTGTGTGTGTGTGAGAGAGAGAGAGAGAGAGAGAGAGAGAGTAGGGCCGGGGAGGATGGCATGAGGGTAGAGAAAGGGATAAATGAGAGAAGTTTTGGTGGTAAAGGAACAGCCGTAACTGCAGCTGTGCCACAGAAAAGAGAAATGAGAAGATGACAGAGGGTTAAATTATAGTGTTGCATCAGAGAGGGAGAGAGAGAGAGAGAGAGAGAGAGACGAGGGGAGTGGAAGGGATAAATGAGAGAAGTTTGGGTGCTAAAGGAACAGCAGTGACAGCAGCTGTGCCACAGAAAAGAGAAATAAGGTGGCAGAGGGTTAAATTATAAGGTTGCCTCAGAGAGAGAGAGAGAGAGAGAGAGAGAGAGAGAGAGAGACGAGGGGAGAGGAAATGATAAATGAGAGAAGTTTTGGTGGTAAAGGAACACCAGTAACAGTTGCAGTGCCACAGAAGAGAGAAATGAGAAGATGGCACAGGGTTAAATTATAGGGTTGCCTCAGAGAGAGAGAGGGGGGGGGGGTTAATAAATGTTGTGACACTAAGGAGCAAGGGAGAGCAGTGGCGGGTGATGCAGAGGGGTGCTTAAAGTTTTTGGAGTAAGGTAACTTGTAACAAGGCAGAGAATTACAAGAAAGACTAAGACTTTCTTTTTATGTATACTACTTCAAATACACTTATAGTCCGTTTATGAAGGCTCAGCAATTCCTCAACTTGCCATACATCGTCACATGTCACCACTGCGGTACTAATACCACCCGTCCATATCAGATACATGCCAAGGTTACCCTATTCAAAACTGGTGTGATGGTATTAATTTATTTTATTTGTTAATTTTTTAAATGTTGGTGGACAAGTAACATCTGCTTCACTGAAATTTAATAATCAAACTTTTTCCTTTCCATCTCGTCGATTCCTTTAAACAGCAGGTCGCTTGTCCAGCCAGGTTACAACCATTTCCGCTACCATTGTTAAAGAAAAAAGAAAAACAAAGTAGCTACAGGGGAGGCAAAAACACGAAGATAAACTAGAGGCCCCCCAAGGGGGGAATCACACTAGCCGCCGGCCGATTCATATCAAGCGCGGCTCGGAATGTGACACTGAGCTTGACCTACTTTCACACATTTCGAACTCATGGAGATTTGCATCCGTACTAAACATCTGTATAATTTTGTGGTGATATCTTGAGCGATTTCGATGTTATCGTGGTAACAGACACACAGACCTTAACATTCATTCACCGATTTGGAACTCGTAGATTTGCATCCCTACTACACACCTGTAAAATTTTGTGATGATATCTTGAGCGGTTGCGAAGTTATCTCGGTAACAGACAGACAAACCTTCACGTACTTTCATCAGTTTCGAACTCGTGATTGATTTTTTTCCCTACTACACACCTGTAAAATTTTGCGATGATATCTTGAGCGGTTGCGAAGCTTTCGTGGTAACAGACACACAGACAAACTGAAAGCAATACCAGGTTCACTATCGCGGCCGGCAACAAATAAATAAATAAATATTAAAGTCGTGTGTCTGGCCTAAACAAGCTGACAACAGGGAGAGGCACAAAGTTGAACTTCAGTTGAGAAATTCAAATACTGTGGAACCCCTCCTCCCCCCCGCTCTCTCTCTCTCTCTCTCTCTCTCTCTCTCTCTCTCTCTCTCTCTCTCTCTCTCTCTCTCTCTCAGTACAGAATGGTGGAAAAATGAGTGTGGTGGACTAGAAAGGGGAGAGAGAAACAGGAGGGTACAGGAAGTAGAAGGAAGAAGGAAGAAACGGAATGAAGAAGAAAAGATTGAGAACGAAAGACGGAGGGAAAGGAAGGAAAAAAGTATTGCAAGGAGAAGAAAGAAGAGACAGAGAAGGAAAGGAGGAAAACAGAGGGAAAGGAGAAAATGGGGATGGGAAAGAGAGAAAAGGAAAGGAAACGAAAGGAAGTAAGGAGGCCGAAATGAGAATACGTAAAGAGACAGACGTAAAAGAAAGAAAAAACAAAACGAAATAAAGTGGCTGGGAAAGCAAGGAATATGATTTAGAATGGAAATAAAAAACAGAGAAAGTAGAAGAAAAGAAAAGGGTTCAGAAAAGCAATGTAGACGATATATAGAAGGAAAGAAAAAAATGGGAGAGATGAAAGAGAGGGCTTGATCCGACGGGAAAAGAGCAAAGACAGTGGACAGGTAGGCTGGGATCAAAGAAGAGGCTGGTGGAAATAAGAAAGGAGTGAAGTGCAGAGAGGATGGGAGGAAGGGGAAAAGAAGTAAAAGGTAGAAGGAAAAATAAAGACAAAGAGAATGAAAGAGAATATGAAAGGGGGGGGGGGAGAGAGAGAGAGAGAGAGAGAGCGCATCCCCTGCACCAAACGAGATAAAGAAAGAGGCGAGGGGGATACAGAGGGGGAGAAGACGGAGGTAATGGAGAATGAAACAATGGCTGTACAAGGGTGGCAGAGGCAGGCAGAAACGAGGCAGGAGGTAGGCCCGAAAGAACTAGGCAGAGACGAAGTGGAACATAGGCAAGAATGAGGCAAGAAATAGACAAAAGACAGGCAGGGGGTTGGTTTAAGAGGCAGGAGGTATAGGCAGAAAAGAGGGAGGAGGTATGCAGAAAAGTGGGAGGAGGGAGAAAGAAAACAGGCAGGAGGTAGGCGGAAATGGGGCAGGAGGTAGGCAGAAGAGGTTTGAGGAAGGCAGCAAAGAGGCAAGAGGTAGGCAGAGAAGAGGCAGGAGGTAGGCAGAAAAGGGATAGTAGGCAAAGGATAGTTACCGCACACGACAGAAAAGGAACGGGAGGTTGGAAGAAAACGGGCTAGAGATTTGAAGAGGATAGAGATGAAGAAAAACAGAAGGTAGGTAAAGAAAATAAGAGGTAAATATCTAGGAAATACAAAGAGAGAGGGAGAGAGAGAGAGAGAGGAGGGGGGGGGGGCTAAAAGCAATCTTGGCCTGTGCGTTTCGTTTGAGATGGCAAAAGTTTTTATTGTTACAACTCTGAAACTTTAGCTGTAAATTCAAACTTAAACTAAAAAAATACAAGAAAAAAAAATCTCTGGTACGTTTACTACGGTGGTTATGGTTAGTGTAGCTACAGTTGCGTTCAAAAGTTTCATTACAGTGTCTCAAAGCAGTGTCATAACCTAAAAGATATTACCAAAAAGATCCTACCAAACAACACGCTGTTCACTTTAAGTAGGCATATAGTTTGGCATCTCTGCATCTTGAATGTTGAGCTGTACCGAGACTGTTACCAAAATATAACGCCGGTCACGAAGAAGTGCTGTGGAACGGACGCAGAGCCATATTTAGTTTCTTATTTTTCCACTCGTGAAATAAGGCACAAAACTATGAAATTGTCCGTCAAGTTATAGTGAACAGACTATAGTGAAATGCAAGTGAATAGGTTTCACTTTCGCTTAAGAGTTACGACTCCTCCAAAATGTACAGGAGTTAGCTGTTGCCCGGGACTGTATACAAAGCAAGGGGTTCCGGTGATATTCCAGTTAAACAGTCCAGATGTATCAGTAGGGTTGGTAAGCGTGAATGTGTGCGAGATACCAAAGGGAATTACTACGGTATGTCATTATGTACTACAGCGTTAATGGGTATGAGGTATATTTCGTCCACCCAAGGCCTGAGTCATGGGAATTTTATCAAACCTTCCCTTCCTTGAGTCAATTTGTTTAGTGCAAGTTCTGTAACATTTTTTTTTTTTTAGCACAAGTCTATGGTTATTACACAGCTATGATCGAAATAATTGTTTACGCAGTTCTGAATGTGTCAAAGCCCGATTACATCTTGCTAAACTTATTAACCACAATCACATGGGTTGGAATCTTCCTTGGTTACGCGCGTCTGTTCCCACCTGACAGGATGCCAACACCTTTCAGCTCAGTTGATGGGCTTAACTATCCACCTCCACTTTCACCTTCCTCCATTATCACCATGTACAATCGCAGACATGTATTGCGGTTCACTTCCTACCACCAATAACGAGACAGTGGGGGGTGCTGAAGATGGCGCCTTCCCGTGGTTGCACCGGTTCAACTGGGCAGCAGAGTAAACGCCCCACAGCTACCTTCCGCATCACCAAAAGGAAGATGGTGGACTGCAGGAGGGAACATCTTTAGCCTGCAGTTCACTGGGTTCAACTCCATGCAGATGAACCCAGGACAACAACAGCCCATATAAACCTAGGACAACAACAACAACAACAGCAACAACGGGACAGTAAGCAGTGGCCCAGAATCCTGAGGTGTGACTTTCGACAAACTTTCCATGTGTAAATTCCATAACTGTTCAGAGTTCTCAGAATATTTTGTATGATTTTTGGAACGTCTCAAACTTTTCAGATTGTTATTTAGTTTCAAAATTATTCGACTAAGAAATGCAGCGATATTAAACGGTATCCTCCACACTGAATCCAGCCACCTTCTGTTAATTAGGTCCCTCCACTACTTTATTCATCCTCTCTCTCTCTCTCTCTCTCTCTCTCTCTCTCTCTCTCTCTCTCTCTCTCTCTCTCTCTCTCTCATATTAATCCCCATTATCACCACAACATTTCGTCAATTTTTTTTTTAGATCTGTAAAATTCCAAGACCTCATCAGTTCAACGAATGAAGCTATCTAAGATCTACGTACAATAATCAGTCACATTCAAACCTTCAGTTCCCCACATTCCCCACCCTTGTGCAACCATTTGCCAGTTTCCAATCCCTCATCAAACCCCACACATCACAGCGCTAATCCTTAAACAATCTAACCTTCAATTACCCTCTTTCCCATTCTTTCCCAGACCCCCTACCCCCATCCCAACCCCTCCAGCTCACCTCCCCAACCCCCAACCCCACGTGAAACCCCACCCGACCACGTAATACTGTAAAAGGCAGACGACCTGGGAATGACAACATAATCCCGGAAACTAATGCAACGCGAGAGGGTAAAACCTTCTCCAGCGGGCGCCTGCAGTCATTAGCGAAGACCCCCCTCAAAAACTTTTCACTAAGGGGGTCCCCGTTTTCTACAAGCTTCTTAATGACGTGTTGGAGTTGACTTGTCATTAGTGAGAGGGAGAGAGAGAGAGAGAGAGAGACGGGGGGGGGGAGGGTTAATGGTAGAGGAGAGAAGGATGGCGTTGGTGTGAGGGAATATGTGGGTAGAGGTGGTGAAGTGTCAGGGAGGAGGAGGAGGAAGCGGAAGAAGAAGAGAAACACGAAATAGCGAAATGGACAGGGAAGGAGGGAGAAAAGGCCGGTGAATATGACGAAGATGAAAGAGGAACACGAAGTAAACATGAAAAAAAAAAAAAGACTAAGTATAAAGAAAAAGAAGAAAGGGAGGGAAGTAGATACCGGTAGATAGACTGGAAAAAAAAATAATGGGGAAAATGGAAGATGAAGACAGTGAGAAGGGAAAGGGCAAGAAATATGAGGACGACGAAGTAAAAGGAAAAAGGAAACCGGACTGACAGAGACAAGCTAAAGGAAAGATAGTCAATGAAACAGAACGGTGAAGAGCTAGAAGGCTGAAAGGAAAGAGAGACGGGTTGAGATAGATACGTGGATAGACAGATAGACAGATGGATTTGAGATAGATTGATAGGTAGAGATAGATAGCGGGGATTGATGTATATATAGAGGAGAGACGAAGTGAGATACTCGTAAATAGATAGACAGAGAGGGATTGATAGAGAGAGAGAGAGGGTGGGGGGGGGAGGGACTGAGATAGAGTGAGAGACTGACTGAGGTACAGGTAGTAAGAAAGACAGAGAAAGAGAGAGACTTACTGAGATACGTAGACAGAGAGAAGGGGGGAGGGAAGAGGAGACATTAAATATACCTTTAACCTTAAAATTTCCTTAAGTAGACTACAATAATATTTCCTCAAGAATAAAATCAGTTAATCCATACCACTCAAACCCGCCAGAATACAGACGACTTTAACAGCGATTTTCTAACCACATCGTAAAGCGGAAATACATCCTTTGGCGTTAGCAAGAATAATAATAAAGGGAATCACAGCAGTGACGAGGTTAACCACACTCCAGGTAGACAAACAGAGGCAGCGGATTACCAGTCTTTGTCAGTGTGCATTAGTGTAGGCGCTCTGTTACTGAAAAAGTACATGAGAGAAAAACAAAATGCTGGTTGTGTTTGTTCTTTAGTCTTCCAGGAGAGCAAAGTGTGTGTGTGTGTGTGTGTGTGTGTGTGTGTGTGTGTGTGTGTGTGTGTGTGTGTGTGTTTGTGTGTGTGCGTGCGCGCTAAAGCGGCTTACTCTGCACTACCAGTCTGTGTGTTTGTGTTGAGTCGACTTGGTACTATACTTCCATTGCCATAAGTTGGCGCAGATTATCGTCTTTTTGCAGCCTGTTTCACGTAGCTTAATGGCAGAAAATGACAATACTACAACTCATCGTCCTTTCCATAACGGTGCTTCGTGACTGGCGGCATATGCCAGGGTTAATTTAATGTTGCAGCTCAGCATTCAGGATGAAAAGTCGGCAATTTTGACCCAAGTTAAAGTAAAAAAAAAAAAAGTATATTCACATTAACTCTCCAGTCTGACTGCACTTGGCCAACGACTGATCTACTTCCTTTCTACGGCACTTCTTCGTGACTAGCAGCGTATGCTAGTGTTAATTTAATGATACAGCTGTGTGCTTACGATAGATGGATAGGCAGTTAGGGGCCAAATTAAAGGAAAAAACAGTATAGTCACATTAACTCTCCAATCTGTCTGCACTTGGCCATCAGCTGAGCTAAGAAGTGGTTAGGGATCCCTGTCAGGTTAGAACAGATGCACTAGGTCATAAATATGTCACCTAGAATACACCTTGAATACTTCCTTCACCTGGAATACACCTTGAATACTTCCTTCACCTAGAATACACCTTGAATACTTCCTTCACCTAGAATACACCTTGAATACTTCCTTCACCTAGAATACACCTTGAATACTTCCTTCACCTGGAATACACCTTGAATACTTCCTTCACCTAGAATACACCTTGAATACTTCCTTCACCTGGAATACACCTTGAATACTTCCTTCACCTGGAATACACCTTGAATACTTCCTTCACCTGGAATACACCTTGAATACTTCCTTCACCTGGAATACACCTTGAATACTTCCTTCACCTGGAATACACCTTGAATACTTCCTTCACCTAGAATACACCTTGAATACTTCCTTCACCCGGAATACACCTTGAATACTTCTTTTACCTAGAATACACCTTGAATACTTCCTTCACCTAGAATACACCTTGAATACTTCCTTCACCTAGAATACACTTTGAATACTTCCCTCACCTGGAATACACCTTGAATACTTCCTTCACCTGGAATACACCTTGAATACTTCCTTCACCTGGAATACACCTTGAATACTTCCTTCACCTGGAATACACCTTGAATACTTCCTTCACCTAGAATACTCCTTGTCTGGGTAGTGCTGTAATCTTGCTGCCAAAAAGGATGATATTCTCGTTGGTTAAGGAGGCTTTTTAAATATTACTGAGGAGAACCATCTTGATACTAACAATATATAAGTCACATTAAGGAAAATATTAAGGTACAGAAGGAGTACTAAATCGGCAGGTATAGTTTCACGAAAGCCTACACTACCATTCGAATATAATATGGAAGGGTACAATCATAATAATAATAATAATAATAATAATAAAACTCCCACCACCACCACCACCACCACTACTACTACTACTACTACTACTACTACTGCTACTGCTACTACAACTGTATAATAATAATAATAATATAATAATAATAATAATAATAATAATGCCTTCCTGGTACAAAGGCAGCAAGCTAAATGTTCTAAGTATGACTACACCTGCCTGGTACACATTCACTGACGAGGAAGGCAAGATTCGTTCACATTGGGTAGTGGATGCAAACTGGCCCATACCTCACTGGGAATAGACGAGGAGGAGAAGGAGGAGGAAGGTTGGAAGAGAGAGAAGATGAAGATAATGAGACGGAAGAGGAGGAGGAGAAAATGTGAGAGAGAGAGAATAAAAAAAAAGAGGAACTGGAGAGAGAGAGAGAGAGAGAGAGCCACCGCCACCCAGTGCCTGGTATGTTCCTCTTTAACGCCAGATAGTGCCAGTCCAGCATTCTCTCTCACTCTCTCTCTCTCTCTCTCTCTCTCTCTCTCTCTCTCTTCCAGCCTCATTCTATCACTTTCTAATTTCGCGCTTTACTTCCTGCGAGCTCACCTAAATATTCTCTCTCTCTCTCTCTCTCTCTCACACACACACACACACACACACACACACACACACACACACACACACACACACACACACACACACACACACACACACACACACACACACACACACACACACACAAATACTGCTCTCTCTAGTTCTCTTTAACTCCGTCTCCTTCTACCATTCCTCTCCCTCTCCTATTGCCACCCCCTCTTCTATTCCTCCCCTCCCTGCCCCTCCCCTCGCTCCTTCTCGCATCCACCATCCCCAATCCTTCCCTAAATTCCTCTCCTTTCCACTTCCCCTTCCCACCATCCCTCTCTCTACCTCCCACCTTCCCCCACTCTTCTGCATTCCTCCCCTCCCTTCTTTCCTCCCATTCCCTCCGTCCCTCCCCACCTTTCTCTCTCACAAAACCACACGATTTTGATATTCGCAATCGCTTCTTCGTAATGTTTTCGTTTTCATCATATTTCCATTTTCCTAAGACGATTTTCCTCAGATTAAAAAACACCCTTAATAGTGAATGTGTTGATGGATGTTTTATCTCAACCCCTCCAGATAAAAGCGTCTCCCCTAAGCTGAATAAAATCGTCTGGAGAGAGCAGCGGTAAAATAAATAAAAAAAAAAATCCAGATAGTGGAGGAGTTACTGATCACTATAAGGATATCTTTGCCTATATATCTTTTACGTAGAGAATGTTTCATTGTTAGCATTATTATTATTATTATTATTATTATTATTATTATTATTATTACTGTTACCTAGTGTTTCTAGTGTTACTGTTTCTCGTGTTATTTTCTGGACCACCCTGTATTTTCCATTTTTCCTCTACAGTACCTTTTATATTGCGTTTCATAATTTTTGAGTTAAATTATGAACAAAAAAATGACTAGAAAATATAATCTCAGGATCCTATTATTTTTAAGCCAGGCTTCTACGACACAAGTAAATAAATCGACTCGCTCAGCTAAATAAAACGACTCGCTCAGCTAAATAAAACGACTCGCTCAGCTAAATAAAACGACTCGTTCAGCTAAATAAAACGACTCGCTCAGCTAAATAAAACGTCTTACAGCTAAATAAAATGACTCAGCTAATTAAAACGGCTCACTCTGCCAAATAAAGCGACTCACCGAGGTAAATGAAACGACTCAACCAGCTTTTATTTTACTGTTACAATAATAGAACGGAGGAAACGAAAACAAATTAAAAAAAAAAATCGTACACTTGATTTCAGGTGTCCTCCATTCATAAAAAATCTGTAACAGTTTGCCTTGAACACCCGTAGGTTGAAGTTTGGGGGGAAACCATTCTGGGGAAGCGAGTTCCAAGGAGATTCAGTTGGGGGAATAAAAGAATTCGAATAGGAAGAAGTTCTGCAATATGGCAGTGTGACAGTCCAGTTATGAGCATTACCGGATGCCCGAGCACCGCTGCGGGGAGGCGTGGAGAGGTGGCACGGTGGATGCAAGTTCGTCTAAGCATTTGCCATAAACGCATCTGTAAAATAATGCAAGGGACGCATCATTCCTTCCTACCTAAAAAGGAGGTAGTTCATTCTTAATAGTTGAGTTATTAATAATTCTAACAGTCTCGTTCAAAATTTTGTCTAGTTGTTTTAGTGCCACCTCTCCACATCCATTCCACAGGGTCAGCAGTATTCCGGCTGAGAGCGCACATGACTCTTGTAAATTATACCGTAGCAAACTCCTCGTCAGTGAGGAAGTTACGGACACTGTACAATAATCCAAGTTTTTTTTTTTTATGTGGTTTTAGCAAGTGATATGATAGGTTAAATAAAACGACTTACCAAGCTAAATTAAACGAGTCTATCAGCTAAATAAAACAATCCACTCAGCTAAATAAAACGATTCACTCAGGCTTCTATGACTCACGCTACTTAATAGAATCGCCTGGCGTTAACTGGAGAGAGAGAGAGAGAGAGAGAGAGAGAGAGAGATGACGTTTGGTACAGTAAGGATAAGTGAAGGGAATTTATGGGTTGGTAGGTAGATAATAGATAGATAGATGGATAAGAGAGAGAGAGAGAGAGAGAGAGAGAGGGGCCAGAAACGATGCTATGGAGGCAGATAGGTAGATTAAGAAGAGAATTAATTTGAAACTAAATGGACGTAGACTAAGTAAAGATATAAAAAGAAAATGAAACAGCAAAGAATGGAAGCGGTGAAAAATAACACAGAAGAGTGAAGAGACCGGGTAGAAGAAGAAAAGTTAGAAGTAGAAGAGAAGGGAAAGAGGAAAGGAATGACATGTAAACAGAATAATGTAAATAAAAGTAATATTGGCTGAGAAGGTTATAGGATAGAAGACAAGAGTAGAGAATGAAAAAAGGAAAACGAGAAGTATTAGGATGGAATATTGATGAAAGGAAAAGTTACAAGAGAGGAAGTAAAGGATAGGAGAAGAGAAGAGAGGAAGAAGGAAAGAGAAAATAATGAGAAGATGAGAGGAAATGAGTAACAGAAGACAGTTGAAATAAAAAAGATGAAGATATAGAAAGGAATTGTAACGGAATACATAAGAAGTCGTAGTAGAAAAACAAGAGAGGAAACTAAGAAAATAATTTTGAGTAGGAAACTGACAAGGCAATAAAGAGGAAACAAGAGATGGCAGAGAACAGGAAAAGAGAGCAGCAGACAGTTTTAAAAGGAAGCTGAGGAGGAAGTAAAGAAAAACAAGAGAAAACAAGACTGGAAAAGAGAAGAAGAGAGGAGCAGAAGAGAAGAGAGGTAAACTAAGGAAATAAAGTACGTAAGAAGAGTAGGAAGACGAAGAAGCAAAAGATTCCAGAGGCGAAGAAGGATGAGCGAACAGGATAGGGAAGAGAAAAATACTGACAACCTTCCCATGGGAATGCAGAATGGTCTCCACACAGCTGCAATATGATGACATTATTCTTTGGATTTGGGGATCCAGTCTTTATTTAAACCATTTTTTTTTTTTCCGTGAGATGCGCTGCTACTACATTAGTGTCGTTACGTAAGCCAAAGGAACCGTACATTACTCACGACAAGATCTATACTTAAGATTTGGAAAGAGGGAAGAAGGGAGCAGAAAAGTCAAGCGAAGAGGAGAAGGAGGGAGAGAACAGAAGAAGAGAAAGAGATTAAAGAAAGATGAGAAGAGTTTAATAGAGAAATGAAAATAGTAGTAGAGAAAACAGAAATGTGTGTAAAAAGAATGATTCAAGAAAATGGAAAACGACAGAAAACAAAAGAGAAGGAATAGGAAAAGAAGAAATATCGTAAATCCTGCCAGTCCTTCGGTCCATTCTCAGCAGTGAAGTGTGACCCATTACACGCCTTGAGAGAGGGAGAGAGAGAGAGAGAGAGGGAGAAATTGAATATGCTTTTTTTTGTGTGTTTGTACCTCTGTCCCTGCTTTTGCCTCTCTCTCTCTCTCTCTCTCTCTCTCTCTCTCTCTCTCTCTCTCTCAGTGGTACAGTATCTCATTCACCTTAATTAAAAACTCACTCGTTCAGAAACTGTCATAATTCCTTTTTTCATTTATCTTTTTCAGGTTCGTGTCTGCGTGTTCAAAGAGCCACTCAGAGGTCACTCACAGGTCAAAGGTCAGACATTTAATCTTTCACTTCGGTAACCTATTTTATATTTTGTGCTACCGGTACCTTGAGATTATTTAATTGAACTTTGTAAGGATGTTTGTACTCTCTCCTCTTTAATTTGACCTACAATAGCCGTCTACTCTCTTTGAATGCCGAGCTGTTACAATAGATTACCTGGTAACACTAGAATTAGATGCAAGTCACGAAGCAGTGCTGTAAATAGGTTTAGGGAGAACTATCTTTTTCTGCCACTTAGCTACCTGAAATAATCTGCAAAGGAAGGAGAATCTCGGCCAGGTTAAGATGAAAGAAGTATAGTAGCGAAGGGGTTAATGACGGCTATACAAAACCCTCCCCCAGATAGGAAAGCCTCTGATGAGCTGAAGAAAATCGTCTGGGTATAGCAAGAATTAAGATACTGGGTGACCCCTAAATAGCACTGCACCAGAAACTCAGCGAGCGGTATCTTGTGTGTTGTGGGGACGGCTCAGTCTGCCGGTGTGGGCGTAGGTGTTGCCATGAGGAGTAGGAAGTTAATAAATGATGCTGAACAGACACTAATAACACTGACTAGGCCGTCCCCGCAACACACGTGAATTCGCCACAGTGAGAGAATTTTAAATATATACTTTTTTTCCTTTTTTGCTTTTCATGGACGTTTTCTATGCCCACTTTACTCTACCCTGGCCCAAAATCGCCATCTCTCCATCGTGAACACCGGGTTGTGGCACGAGACTGACGTTGTAATACAGTGCTAAGCACGAAGAAGTGCTATGGAGACAATGTAAAGCCGCAGCATGGTCTGATTCTGCCATTGAGCAACGGTGTGTGTGTATATATATATATAAGAAATAGGACGAGAATCTGTGTGTGTCGGGGGGATGTAGGGAGGTGTGAGGGTGAGTAGGGGTGGGAAGGTGTTTGTAACTGTGTGTGTGGGGGGATTATCTGTGTATGTATGTATGTATGTATGTATGCTAAAGATATTACAGATGTAAAAAGTAAATGGAGAGGGTGTATATGTTGGGTCGTCATCACTGTCGCCATTTCTTTATTTTTAAAGATTTATTATTTTTTTTTTTTTTTAGCCCCATACGATTTCAAGACCCTCAAGGGGGGGGCGGCCGCCTCCTCCCCCCACTTTCGCTACTCCCCTGAGACTACGTGGGGGGGAGACTGAATGGAGAGGGAGAGACTAAGTGGAGGAGGAGACTAATTGGAGGGGGAGGCTGAGTTAAACAGCTGGGTTTCAGGAGGTAGTTGAATAATTCCACTGTATCGTATTGAATAATTCTCACTGAATACTTTACTGTACGTGTGATGTTACCTGTCCCTTTAAATATAGGATGGTGGGTTGCAGGAGAGGAGCAGCTTCAGTCTGTAGTCCACTGGCTTCACATTCAGATGAGCCTGGGGTTATACCAGCAACAACAGCAACCACCAGGTGTGACAGACAGGAGAGTTGATTTGATTAGCAGCCAAGGAGAATCATTTCAAGTTCTTGGCCACGTGTAGTCAGACAGGAGGGTTGATTTGACTAGTAACCAAGGAGACTCATTCCTACCTCAAAATTAAGGCATGGAATTTCAAGGAACCATGACTACTAAAGTTGTGAAAATGGTCCGGTTGCGTCAGATGAAATAAAACCGACTACCAGAATATTTCGTTCACTACACAAGAGATCTCCCTTAAGCTGAGTAAAAAAAAGGAATAACACGCCATCGGTCTGAAGGGGTTGAAGGCAAGGAGTGAATAATTTCCACGCTGGATAACTGAACAGGTTGAATAATTATCAAGTCTAATAATTTAATGCATAATTCCCCAATACTCGTAATGAATAATTCCCACCTCGATGCAGTGTATAATTCAATTGTGTGATGCAGAGAGAGAGAGAGAGAGAGAGAGAGAGAGAGAGAGAGAGAGAGAGAGTGAGTGAGTGAGTGAGTGAGTGAGTGAGTGAGTGTGTGTGTGTGTGTGTGTGTGTGTGTGTGTGTGTGTGTGTGTGTGTGTTCTCAGTGTTAGATAACCCCTGCAAAACAAGGTCGCTGTATGGCGGGGAAAGGGGAAGGAGTGGAAGGGAAGGAGGAGGGGAGTGGGAGAAGAAGAAGGGGAAAGGGGAAGAGGAAGACGCCAAGAGGACATCAGAAAGAGACTGGAAGAAGACTGGCAAATGGAGAAAGACAAAAAAGATTGAAAATAGAAAAAAGAAAATGAATAAGAAAAAAGTAATTTGAAAGGAGAGGCTGGAAACTAGGAACAAAAGCTGAAGAGGGAAATCTGATGGATGAGGATTACAAAGGGAGAGTGGAATGTGGAAGGAATGGGTGGTGAGGGAGGCTGGAATGTGGAGGTGAGAGTGGGGATGAGTGGGTGTTGCGGAGAATGGGGTGAGTGGGAGTGAATGAGCGAGTGTGGGGTGAGTGGGAGTGAATGAGCGAGTGTGGGGATGAGTGAAGGTGAGGGGGGTGGGCGTGGGCTGTAAGAGTGGGGGCATAGTGGGTGTGAGAGTGGAAGTGAGAATGGAAATGAGAGGGAGGGGGTGAGAGTGAGAGTGAGAATGGGAGAGAGTGGGGTGACAGTGGGAGAGAGCAGGGGTGAGAGTGGTGAGTGGGGGTGTATTTGCAAGTCCCGCGCTGCTGGACTTAGTTTGGCGAGTGTTGATGAAGATGATTCAAGGCTGGAGCGGCCGACAATGACAAGAGTTGGAGGGAGAGGAAGGGGACGTTGGAGGAGAAGAGAGGTGTGGTGAATTGAAGTGTAGAGGGAGAGAGAGAGAGAGAGAGAAGGGGGGAGGTAAGAACATGGAAAAAAGATTAGGAGTGCATAGCAAGAAAGAAAGATGGTAAACTTGAGCAAAGTAATTCGAGGTCACAACACCCCGCCCACGTCCCAAATTTGGGGCCCCCACTCCCACCCTTACCCCTGGTTGATTCCCACTCCCACCCTTACCCCTGGTTGATTCCCACTCCCACCCTTACCCCTGGTTGATTCCCACTCCCACCCTTACCCCTGGTCGATTCCCACTCCCACCCTTACCCCTGGTCGATTCCCACTCCCACCCTTACCCCTGGTTGATTCCCACTCCCACCCTTACCCCTGGTTGATTCCCACTCCCACCCTTACCCCTGGTTGATTCCCACTCCCACCCTTACCCCTGGTTGATTCCCACTCCCACCCTTACCCCTGGTTGATTCCCACTCCCACCCTTACCCCTGGTTGATTCCCACTCCCACCCTTACCCCTGGTTGATTCCCACTCCCACCCTTACCCCTGGTTGATTCCCACTCCCACCCTTACCCCTGGTTGATTCCCACTCCCACCCTTACCCCTGGTGGATTTTCGCCAAAATCGAACCACTTCCTTAGTTTCACGTACCCAACATCTGTGCGAAGTTTGAAGAAATCCGTTCATTGGTTCAAGATGTAATCGATGCACAGACTCACAGAAAATGTGTGGCCTGGGCTTTGACTTTTCAAGGTCACCCAAGGTCAAATGTAATGGGGCTAATAAATTCCCCATCTGTGGCTTCCTATTAGTGATCAAGATTAATCATGTGTCTATCTTACCGTTTGCCTCCTATGGTACTTTGAAAAATTTGCTCCGAATGGGGAGGAGGGCACTTCCACCCAAACCCCTGGTGGATTTTCACCTTAATCGAAGCATTTCTTCAGTTCTACATACCCAACACCCGTGCAAAGTTTGAAGATGATCCGTTCATTGGGTCGAGAGTTAAACGATGCACAGACTCACAAATAAATGAACGCAGACGATCACATACACCCTTTCCACAATGACCTGCGGGCTGAGTGAACAGGAGCGCAGGAGAAGGAAAAGTGCAAGAAGGAAAAGAGAGGGAAGAGAAGGATGAACGAGTGAAAATAAAAAAATGAGAAGACTGAAAGAGAGTAAAAGAGAGCAAACTGGTAGAAGTGAGGAAAATGATAGAGAGGAAAAGTCAATGAGGAAAGAGGACAAGAAGAGTAAGAGGAGACGAACAAGAGACCCCAAACTTCTGACAGGGAGAAGTTAAGGAGCCAAGCAACTGGATATGTGGGGAATTGGGGAAGGAGGTGGACTTGGGGAATTAGGTGGACTTGGGGAATTGGGGAAGGAGGTGGACTTGGGGAATTGGGGAAGGAGTTGGACTTGGGGAACTGGGGAAGGAGGTGGACTTGGGGAACTGGGGAGGGAGGTGGACTTGGGGAACTGGGGAAGGAAGGGGAGTGGGGATGATGTAGTGGTGTGTGTGGGGTGAGGAGTTGGTTGGGGAGGAGGGGCTATTGATGGGAGAGAATTAATGTGGTTGGGGAGGAACTAGTGTGGTTGGGAGGAACTAGGGTGGTTGTAAAGGAAATGGGGTGGTTGGGGAGGAACTGGGATGATTGAGTCGGAAGTGGGGTGATTCGGGAGTAACTGGGGTGGTTGGGGAGGAATTGGGGTGATTGGGGAGGAAGTTAAGTGGTTAGGTAGGACTTGGAGTGGCTGGGGAGGAATTGTGATGGTTGGGGAGGAAGTGGGGTGGAACTGATGTGGTTTGAGAGGAACTGGGGTTGTTGGGGAGGAACTAGGGCGGTTGGGGAGGAAATGGGGTAGTTGAGGAGTAAGTAGGGTGGTTAGGAAGAACTTGGGTTGATGGAGTGGAAATGGGGGGGGTTGGGGAGTAATTTGGGGTTGGTCAAGGAGGAGAGGTTGATGTGTGGGGCGGGGAGTGAGAGTACAGGTCTGTGTGTGTGGAGGGAGGGAGGGGAGGGTTGGGGAAAACTAGAGAGGTAGTGGTGAAAGTTGTGACCGAAGGAGAGTTTTCGGGGCGTCGATGGTGGGGGAGGGATGTTGGTTGGAGAGGAAGGGTGAGGGGAGGGAGGAATGGTGAGGTGAGGGAGGAATGGGAGAGGAATGGTGAGGGGAGGTTGGAGTGGGAGAAGAAGGGTGGGAGGGATTTTGGAGTTTGAGAGGATGGGTGGGGGAAGGTGGAGTAAGAGAGGTTGGGTGGGGGAAGGTGGAGTAGGAAAGTAGGGGTGTGGGAGTTAGCAGAGGAAGGGTGAGGGAGAATTTGAAGAAGAGAGGTCGGGTGGGGGAAGGTAAATGTGGAGGTTATGATCATGTGGAAGGCTTTAGTGGGGTGGAGAAGCAGGTATTGGTGGAAGAGCAGGAGAAAATGTACAGTGGAAGTAAGCAGATAAGTGAAAACATTATGGTGGGGGAAATTGTTGGGGTAGCGAAGTTATAGTGGGGTGAGGGTGACAAGGGTAAAGTTAGAGTGGATGGGGATAGGTGTGGGGGGCACTCATTTTAGTGGGGATGGGGAGTTCTTGTGGGTCAGAGGTGAAGTGGGGGAGGAGGGCTGGGAATAACAGTTTAATGGGAGGTAGATTTAGAAGAACTATTTTAATGTATAGTTATCTCCGATCCTAATCTATAAAGCCTGGGCCTGAAGTTCTCTTCGGATATTTGGCTCTGTCCACCTTAACATGCTCCGATATTACCATCTCCCCCTTAAATGCTGCGCTGTAACAAGCTAGTAACAATAGAAGACGGTGCTAGTCACGAAGAAGTGCTATTTAGAGGATGTAGAGCTGTAGTTGCATGCAGCCACTGAGCTACGGAAAACAAGCTGCAAAAGTGTGATGATAATATTACCCAATAATTTTAATATGCTAAGGATATCACACACAGAATTAATGTAGTGGTAATGGAGAGGAAGTTTCCATGAGGTATGGATAGTGCCTTATGGGAACCTAACAGCTTGATTGGTGGAAACTTGTGTACTTTACTAGTTGAATTCCTGTAGATAAATGACAGAATAGGACAATACTGCGGCTCTGCATTTTATCCACAGCACTTCTTCATGACTAGCACCATAATATAGCGTTAATCCATTGTTACAGGTAAGTATTCAAGAGGGAGAGATGGCAGTTTTACGCCTACACCTTTTTCTCTTAATCTTGGATTAAAAACTGTTTTCTCAGTCCCGGATGCAGAATTGTAGCAATAGATTAGCATTACAATATGGTACTGGTCACGAAGAAGTGCCGTGATAAATATATAGAACCATAGTATTTCCTTTTTATACCACTGAGCTTTTTTTATGGAAGGAAAAAGGAACCAAAGGCCATCAGCCAACAAGATCGTTCCTTTCAAGAATAAATACAAAATAACAGAAAGCCAAATTCAAGATTCGTTCATTTCGCGATGCCTAGACACACTGGAGATCACAGCCACCAGGAAATACAGATAGAGAAAGAAAGTTTCAGAGTTGACCTGTTGCATATAGAAAGGACTGCGAGTAACAATGCAATAAGCTGCAGACACATGAAAATCTGGGCCAAGTCATGGTGAAGAGTGTAGTGGTGTTGAAATTCGTAATGCCAATTAATTCCCTGCAACAGACAGCACGTGACTCTGCAACCATGCAATCACAAGTCCATTACTCTATATCCACAAGGCCATCAAGCAACCCCCAGACTGATGTGAAGTTTGGTGATGGTAGTGTGGTGACTGTGGTGGCGGTAGTCTGGTCGTGGTATGAGGTGATAGTGGTGATTGTGGTGGAGGTGGTTACAAATGCAGGAGATGGATGTTGGTGGGATGCAGGTGTTAGATGATGGTAGTTGTGGTGGTGGTGGGATAATTGTGGAGGTGATTGTGGTTATAGTGGTAGCAAATGTAGGAAATAGATGTTGGTGGGATGTAGATGTGGTAGATGATGGTAGTTGTTCTTGTAGGTAGTGGGTTGGTTGTGGTGGTGGGTTGGTTGTGGTGATGGGATGGTTGTGGTGTGTCGGTGGTGTGGTGATTGTGGCTGTGGTTGTTACAAATGTAGTAGGTGGATGTTGGTAGGGTGCAGGTGTGGTAGATGATGGTAGCTGTGGTTATGGTGGGAGGGGGGGTTGTGGCGGTGGGATAGTTCTGGTGGGCTTGTAGTTGGCGATGATGGTGGTGTGGTGGTTGATGATAATGGTGGTGGTTGCAGATATGGCAGATGGATGCTGATGGGATGCACAAGGCGTGGTAGATGATGGCAGGTATGGTTGTGATGATGGTGGTGTGATAGTTTGGTGTGGTGATTGTGGTAGTGGTGTTTGCAAATGTAGCAGGTGGATATTGGTTGGGTATAGGAGGTGAAGTAGTAGTAGTATTTGTTCCCTAGGCAGTCTGGTGGAACAGCCCCAGGTTCCTAAGGAAGGCCTTGGCCAAGACCGGGCTTTCCCACAGAGCTCTCAAGGAGTGTATGTTGTGTTGTTGGCGCAGGCGATTGTGTGCAATGCAATCTTCCATAATGGACTTAGTAGTATGGGGTGCTGTATTACATCCTGGACAGGCATCAGCGACTGAATCATCCAGCCTCTTCTGATTACTCAAGTGGGCTGAATGATGCCCACATCTCATCCTGGCCAGGTAGACCCTGTCCTTACGAGGGAGGTAGGATTCAGAAGGGTGGATATCAGGAGGCCGTGCATGCAGCTGTGTGTTGTCTTTGTGTGACTGAATGGAGCGGCGAGTGATCTGAGCATGGATATGCTTCTGGAAGCTGGTTTGAGGCGGGCAAGGGGGGAGAGATAACAGTATTTGTTTATGATATCGTGTGCTTGGTGTTGTTTTGATGTTCCTTGGTTTGTGTGGATGTTCTGCCATGTATTGTAGTGGATGGTGTGGGTTTGTGGAGGCTGCGGCAAGAATTTGTGTGCCTCTCATGTCTAGATGATCCTTGACTTTGAGGACTTTGGTTTCTTGGTGTAGGTGGTCTGTGGGTGTAGTAGCTGTGCAGCCTGTGATTATTTTTAGGACATTGTTCTGTATGGTCTGTAGGGTGTTGTAGTGTATTTCAGTGAGGTTAGAAGCCCAAGCAGGGCTTGCATAGTTCATCATTGAACGTATATAGTGTTTGTATACCGTGGTGGTGGTTTCTTTGTTTGTCCGAATGTTGTATGGGCAAGTGACCTTAGGACGTTGAGTCTTGGTATTAATTTGTTATTAATGTTTGTGATGTTTAAATGACATTGATTTATTGTGTGTGTGTGTGTGTGTGTGTGTGTGTGTGTGTGTGTGTGTGTGTGTGTGTGTGGTTAGGTGTGGAATGTGACAATGTTCTGCTGTCCAGTTTGTGAGAAGGATCACTGTAGATTTGGCTGGGGCTATATTGAGTCTGTTTGTGGTGAAGCATTCGTGTAGTGTGTTGAGGTAAGGTTGGAGAACGTGTGCGGCTGTGTTTGCGCTCTGGTGTGTACATGTAAGTGTTATGTCGTCTGCGTAGGAGGCTATGTGTGTCTGTTGTGTGTGGGGTGTGGGTATGTCGTGCATGTATAAGTTAAAGAGTGTAGGGGGGGAGCGTAGTGGTGGTGGTGGTGGTGGTGATTGCAACTGTAACAGCCAGGTGTTGTGGGGTGCAGGTGTGGAAGATGATGGCAGTTGTGGTGGTGGTGGTGTGGTAGTGTAGTGACTGTGATGGTGATTGTGGTTCTCGTGGTTATAAATGTAGCAGGTGGTTGTTGGTGGGAAACGAAAACGAAAAATATGGTGAAGGGTGGTAGTTGTGGTTGTGGTGTGGTAGTTATGACTGTAGTTGTAGATGTGGTTGCAGGTGTAGTAGATGGATATTGGTGGGATGCGAGAGGTGCGGTAGATGATGGTAGGTGTGGTGGTGGTGGTTATGGTATCTGTGGTTGTAAATGTGGAAGATGTAAACAGTATATGCAAGGTGATGTAGGTTGTGATTGTGGTGGTAGTGTGGTAGGTGATGATTGTGGTAGGAGTTTTTAAAAATGTGGCAAACGGGTGTCGATGGGATGTGGTGCTGGTGTTGGTGAAATCTAAAATGATGAAAATGAAGGATGATGATAATGACGACGAAGACGATGAAAATGACAATAAAAATAATGATAAAGACGATGACAGTGACTACAAAACATCCCCAGACACTCTCTCTCTCTCTCTCTCTCTCTCTCTCTCTCCTGCGTAGGGGACACAAAAGGTAATAGGCCTAAGCAAACAAAAGCCTTGTATTTTACCCTCAATATTACAGGAAGAGAGCGAGAGGAAATGTCAAGGGGATTACCGTCAAAGGAGAGGATTGGGGGCATTCTCTCTCTCTCTCTCTCTCTCTCTGTATCCATTCAGACTCTCAACAAATCCATATTTTCCTTTCCTTTTCTCCTCCTCCTCCTCCTCCTCCTATTGCTCTTTCTTCTTCCTCTTCTATCCTCTTACCTCTCCACAGTCCTCAATTTCTCCCTCTTGAAATATACTCTTTCTTTTTCGTCCTATTATCTCTCCACAGTTCCTTCCATTTTCCCTCTTCCTTCCCTCATATTTCAGTGTTCTTTATTCCTCCTTTATCCTTTTATCCTTCCACAATGTCCTGTCTTTTGTGAGTGGGGAGGGAAGGGGAGGGGATGAGGAGAGATCAGAGAATGGTATTGAGGGATTGACTTCAAAAGGTTCGTTCTTTTACTGTCCGTGTAGGTGCTATTGTTTTGAGAGAGAGAGAGAGAGAGAGAGAGAGAGAGAGTTAAAGTCTTCACTAACCCCTTCAGTACCAAAGATCTGTTCTAAGTGTCACATATTTAGTAACAGCGGTGATAAAAATACGTATCATCAGACTGAAAGGGTATATCAAAGGAAACTGATAATACCAATGGCAGTGTGGAGTGAATTTAATTATTGATATACCACACTATAATACAGCATACCAGCCTTTGCCATACCACATCATACCACATTTTGCCATACCACATCATACCACACTACCATACCACAGCATACCATCCTTTACCATACCACACAACACCATACCATAAACATTAGACCAAGTCATACCACTTCATACCACACTATATCATATACTTTACACCACACATTACTATTCCACATCACACTACACATTACCACACCACATTATATTTCAGTACACCATTTCACCAACTTCAGACCAAAACATACCACTTTACAGAACACTAGATAACACCTCACCACACACCACCACCCAACACCACATCCCACCACACACCACCACCCAACACCACATCCCACCACACATTGCTATACCACACTCCCTCATGCCACAAACTTTAGATTAAAACAATACCACATCACACCACACAGTATCACACCCACTTCATACCACACCATAACAACCAATCAGCCCAGAGGAGAATCAGTCGTAACATATGCCACAGACTTCAAACAATACCACACCACACCACGCCAACCACACCAAGCAACCCCAAACACAACCATACCACGCCACACCACGCCAACCATACCAAGCAACCCCAAACACAACCATACCACGCCACACCACACACAACTATACCACACCACACCACACAACTATACAACACCACACACAACCACTGAACTCTCATACACCATCTTACAACAGAATCTCACACACACACACACACACACACACACACACACACACACACACACACACACACACACACACAGCTTCCAGGCAAACAAACCTTTTCACTCCAGGCACCGCAGGACTTCTCATTTTTTTTTTTTTATTAAGAGCTTCCTCATAAGAATCCAGGAATTACTTCAAAGGCAAGTGAACTTCCTGGAAAAAAAAATACACGAGATGCCTGGAAGTTTCATAAGCGGAGTATGAAGGCTGCTGGAAAGGTGAACGACTGGAAAAAATAAGGCAGGTGCTGCGTTCCAGAGAGTGAGGAGGAATGGAACTGGGGATTTGAAAAGGGCTGTGGAATTTGAAGAAAATGTGGATCTGAAGAGGGAAGAGGGATCCTGAGAAGGGTGGGTTGATTTAAGAAAGTGTGGATCTCATATGGGATATATATGCTGAGAAAGGGTGGATCTGATGTGGGGAGATGGATCCGAAGAAGGGGTGGCTTTAGAGAAGGTGTGGGTGGATTTTGAGAAAGTGTGGATCTGGAAACGTGGATCCAGGGGAAGTGTGGATCTGAATAATGTAGTTGGATCCATGGATAGTTTGAAGCTGGATCTGTGTAAGTTTGGATCAAGAAAGGGAAAATGAAAGTGAAAAAAATTATAACGTGGAAATTGTGAACAGATCCAGAGAATGTAGGTAATTAGATATGGCGGGTGGGTGGGTAGGTTGGGGGGAGAGGGATCGAAAGAAATTATGAATACTGAAAATGGGAGGCAGATCCAGAGAACGTGGGTATGTGGTCGGTATGGGAGTTGCCTACGAAGTGTGGATCTGGAAGTGTATGTGGATCCATCTAAGTGTGGATCTGGCATGTGTAGGAGGATCCAGAAGAGGCTGAGGAATGGAAAACGTATGTGGATGAAAGAATATGGGTATCTCGAATGGGAAGGTGGGTGCAGAGACGACCAGGACATTGAAAGAGGAGGTACATCGTGAGGAAAAGAGGACGCTGTTAAAGATTAGACTGGCTGAGAGAGAGAGAGAGAGAGAGAGAGAGAGAGACTTACTTCACTGTTGCCTTATCCTCAGCCTTTCCACGAAGTTTGGGCTATATCGGCCTAACATTGTTAATGCTGACCTTGCCATTAAGATTGATCTTTGACCTACTGTCATTGCTTTGTGGGTGATCCTTAACTGCTTCACCAAGTTTGATCCAAATCAGACAAAACATTGTCAGAGTTACGTTGCTAAATATATCTATATATATCTATATCTATATCTATATCTATATCTATCTATCTATCTATCTATCTATCTATATATATATATATATATATATATATATATATATATATATATATATACTTACATACATATATATATGTATAGAGAAAGAGAGAGCTGTAGACCGTAAGTTCGAGTTTAGAAGAGGGGATGATTAAAAGTGGTAACTGAACACAAATGTAATATTAAGGACCATAGGAATGGGAAGGCTGGGGAAGAGGGTGGGGATGTTGAAACAGTCATAGCGGGTGCTATTTGTAGATCCAGTCATGTTAAAGTTTACAAAAGGAACCTGATAAAGGAAAGAGAACACAAAGGCAAATTCAAGGACCAGAGGATTGGGGGAGCCAGAAGGAGTGGAGTGGTAGTGGAAAGAGTGAGGAGCTGGCAAGAGTGAGGACAACTTGAAAGGGTGGCGGCTGGAATCTGTAAAAGGGAATACAAAGAAAAACAAACAGCAATAAATCCCTTCGTGGCTGTTTGTTATAGGGAGGGTTATAACCAAGAAAACTATTCGACAAGTTAAAAATAGGGATAGAAAAGCAGGAAGACTTAATTATTTCCCTTTTCTTTGGCCTGTCTTGGATTTTCCACTTCGTCTAATTCCCTTCCATTTTCTCTGTGTCCCACCTCTCTCCCCTCTTCTCTTATTTTCTTTCGTCTCCTCTTTCCCTGCTCTTATTGTTTTACCGCCTCTCATCTTCTTATCTCCTCTCTTCCCCTCTTTCCCTCCGATCTTTTTACCTTCTCTCTTCTCCCCTTTGATTCCTTTCTTCTTATCTTTTTTCTGCTCTTTCCTGCCCCTGTTTTCCTGTTTCCCTTCTCTTTCCTTCCTCGTGTCCGCTTTCCTTCCTCCTTTTTTCGTCTTTTCTTCCTCACTTCTCTCTGACTCTGCCTCTGTTCTTTCCTCTGACCTCATCATTCTTCCTTTCACCCCATCTCCCTTTCTTTCACCCCACTTACCCTATCTCCCTTTCTTTCACCCTACTTCACTCTCTCTCTCTCTCTCTCTCTCTCTCTCTCTCATTTCCCATACCTCCTATCTTCACTTCACCTCTCCTTTCACTTCCAACTCCCTCATCCTTCCCTCATCCCTCCTCAGTCTCATCCTCCCTTCCTCTTTTTCCCTCTTCACCCTTCCATCAACCCCACAAACCTCCTACAGCCAGTAAACTCATTGATTCTGATGATGACCTATTAAATTTATATATATAAGTTCCGAAATCAAAAGTTACACATGACCTTTTTTATAATTTCCACTTAGAACTATCCCTCGTGAGCTAAAAAAAAAAAATCGGTACGGTAGCAACAATAAAGGAAAAAGAGACGTTTCCTTTCTCAGCTAACGTATTACTACAGGTAACTATCTATCTGTCTATCTACCAGTCTAATACAGCCAAACACCTCAATCGCCTAAGGGGTGGCCACCAACAAATCGCCTCCTTGTCGTTCTTTCCTTTGCCAATTGGCTGTCCATTCTCCGACTGACATCTCCCTCTCTCATATTTTTCTCCATTCCATCTCTCTATCTCAGCCTCGGTCTCCCCCTTCCTCTCTCGCCCTGTGCCTGTCACATTCACTCTTCTGGTTAGTCTGTCAGTCTCATTCTCCATCCTCTCCACCTGGTCAAGCCATCTAAGTAACTCTCTTAACGCTTTCAATCACATCCACATCAGCACCACAACCTAACTTCTTCATTTGTTTATCTGTCTCTCCATATAACCTCAAATGGTACTCTCAGATGCCTCATTTCTACTGCTGTCACTGTTGTGTCCTTCCAAAAGGGTCCAAGCTTCACTTCCATAAGTTAGACTGGAGATCACAATACTTTCGTGCATCGATTTTTGCAGTATATGGTACATCCGAATACATAGAGACATTTTTTATTCATAATCTTAGGAGCTTTATCATCTTCAAGAAATTAAGTTAATAACAAACCCTTAAATTATACAGTAAAAGTCTCCTAAGTGCAAATATATCCGTGTGAAGATAGCAGGAATAAGCACAGCTCCAGTTCTTTCAGTTCAACCTTGCCCAGATTTTTTTTTTTCCTTTTGAAGCTTATTTCACGTAGCTCAGTGGCAAAGACCGACATTACTGCGGTTCCATATTCTTTCCATGGCACCTCTTCGTGACTAGCACCAGTCCTAGTATTGATCTACTTTTACAACTTGGCATTAAGGATGGAAAGCTGGCAATTTTAGGCCAAGTATTGATTTAACCGTGTGTGTGTGTGTGTGTGTGTGTGTGTGTGCGTCAGAGAGAGAGGGGGGGGTTATCTCTCAGTGGGAGTGTTAGTTAGGATGGTGTGTCGCTGGGTAGGGATTTACGACTGAAGTTTTAGGACTTATCATCATAGCTTGGGGCGTCAACCAATACGCAGGTAGATACGGTACCTTGTGGGGGAGCGATGACCTCAGACATACTTAGTCTGTCATATATCAGTCATGTTTACCTAATTTTATAACACTTGATAACTCCATTTTAGGATAATCTCTTAAACCCATACTCTGCTCCAACTAACATCAGACAAGTGTATGTAGGTGGGAGCGAGATTATTATTATTATTATTATTATTATAATTATTATTAATTATTATTATTATTTTTCTTACGGGAGATAAACACAGGATGGAAAAAAAATCAATTCACTAGATTACAGGTGTCCTCCATTCATAAAAAAATGGAGTCACAGGAGCCTCGGTATTATTACTGTTACTATTACCCACCTCCAGCCGATTTTATTCAGCCAAAAGTGAGTCCCGGTTAAATATTCGGTATTCGACTATTTTCTTTTCCCAAGGCAGAAAAAAATGTGGGTTATAATAATCTATCGCAGTCGCATTACTCAAATCCATCACTATCAAAATAACCGCATTATATATTCGTCACAAGCGATACCAAACGTAGAAAAACTCAACCACCTTTGCTCACAACCACAACTACAACCACGCGATCCACAGTAATACAACAATAAGCACCACGACATATCACAACCAGAACAACCACAATCTACCACAACCACTGTAACCTAATACAACGACAACCATCACAAAGACCATAATACAATCCGCTAGCCTCGATAGACAATAATATTTCATCATAACCACAACCATAACCACAACAGTCCACTACAACATCAAGCTACTACAAGAATTACACCCACCTGCACTACAGTTCAATCTTCCCCTGGTAAATGGTTCAAAGCACCATACCATCTGGTACATCACAAGCACATGAACCAAACCAGAAGACTCTAATATAACCATCACCTCCACAAGTACGAAAACAACAAGTACCACAAATTACATCAAACCTGGACAACCACACTCTGTCGGAACCACAACAACCATAACCACAACCATCTAATACAACCATAACCACCACAAATACCAGCACATTTCAATCCGGCCGCAACTACAAAAACATCCACAGTCTATCAAAACCGCAACTACCACAGCAAGCAAACCGTACGACCCTAACACAGTTACCCAAACCACAGTCTACCACAACCACAACTACCAGCTACAACGGCCACCATAACAAGCACCACAACTTCAAAGCGTGAGCCTGTAACCACCCTGCGTGTTATTGTGTCGAGGTAAGCGAGCTGTCTGCAGTGTAATTAAATCCGATGTGTGGCCTGGCAAATGGCATCACTGTGGTGCTGATGTCATGTCCACGCCACCAACTGTTGTTTATACCTTCATAGAAGCGTAAGTGATGGAGAAGGACGCCTTCACGCGGTGCCACTGATACAAGCGGTTATCAGAAGGTCATAGCCCTGTAATTTTAGTCAAAATTGCACCGTTAGTTTTTGTATAAAGATGTTAACAGACGGATAGACAGACAAACAAACAAACAAACCGGATGAAAACAATATCCGTCTCTGAGCCCCTCCGGGACGGGGACTGGTAAATATCCACATTAGGCAAGAATCCAGGGCTGCGTTTGTCAGAGCATAGCGCTATCTAGTGCTCGATACCACATTTTAACTATGCGTTTTTTAAGACAAATCGTTGCGAAGCAAAATGTAATGTTGTCGAGCAGAATTCCCATGTGACTCTAGGCCAAATGTAAACAAAACTTAGAATTCAAAGATTTCAACCAGTGCTAGTAATTTTCACATTTCCAACATCCAGACGTCAAGTATTATTAATTTCTAAAAACCAGAAGGTAGATGGGGCTTGAAGGATGCATTTTGAATGTATTTATGGTAAAACAATAAACGCTCCTGTCATCTCGTAACTGTTAATCCACATTAGTTCTATTAACAAGTGAATTTGGTCCTTAATGAAATTTGCGTTGATAATCTCGGCTGTATTTGCTGAAATGATAAAGATAACACAAGATATTCAGTGATAAAACAAAAAACACGTTCCTGTCATCTCGTAACTGTTAACCCACATTAGTGCTATTAACAAGTGAATTTGGTCCTCAATGTAATTTGCGTTGACAATCTCGGCGTTATTTGCCGAAATGATAAAGATAACATAAGATATTCAGTGAACTCGGGTTATTCAGTCCACAGACATATATGGCTCTACTGATGTACCCTGTAGGCTAAGTATAGCCGACCCATGAATCTCAAGTCAGAAAACCTATTTATGCTGCTGTAACTTTTCGCGACAAATGTTCACAGCATACGTCACTTGCTCAAATAACGTGGGTGATAATACACTAGTTTGGCTTGGCAAACCGTAAAACTGGCAGACTTTCACGACAACAGTCTAGCCTTGGTCTATTGTTTCTCCAACAAAAATACGCCATTAATTGCCGGTACACAGGAATTTTCTTGTTTTTGGCATGTCAGTAATAGGCATTGTACATGAACTGGGACAGAAGAACTCGAAGGCAATGACACTGTATGTATGGGCAATTGGAAGTCTAATTCGTTAATAATGTTTTCAGTCGTTATGATAAAAAATGATGAATCGACTGAGCCGAGGAAGCTTAGGGTAGGATATTTTTTTTTTTTTATGCAAGGAAGAAGGAACCAAAGGCCAGGAGCCCGTAAACCGTTCCTTCCAGGGAAAAAGAAAAAAAAAGAGCCAGATTCAAGATCCGTTCATTTCGAGATGCCTGGACATACTGCGGTTGAAAGACTGGAAATCATAGGAAGTAGGAAATACAGAAAGAGGGAGACAGTTCCAGAGTTGGCCTGTTGCATAAATGAAGGACTGGGAGTAACGGTTAACTCTTACATTAGAGAGTTGGACAGAAAATGGTTGAGAGGTTGTTGTTAGACGGGTGCTACGCGCCCGTCGTAGAGGTGGAGGGATGCAAGCAGACAGTTCAGAGGAGCAATGACCATTGAAGTTGCAATAAAAAAAGAGATAAAGATGCAACAGTGCAGCGAAGAGACGGAGGTTGAAGGGAGCCAGTAAGAGGAGAGTTAATGAGACCAAAAGCCTTTGACTCCACCTTATTGAGAAAAGCTGTATGTGGAGAGCCTCTCGGCACATGAGAGTTGTACTTCACAGAGAGGAGAATAAAACCCTTGGATGAAGTCAGCAACTGGTCAGGAGTAAAGAAGGTACGGAGTCGGCTTAGCACGCGTAATCTCTAGGAAGCAGATTTTACAAGAGATGTAATATGGTCTTTCCAAGATAAGTCACGAGAGAATGAAACCCCAAGTATGTTTAAGGACAATGCTGGATTAAGCTGGATATTATTAAACATTAGTGGGTACTCCTGTGGAAGATTTTGTCGCATTGATAAGTGTAAGAACTAAGTCTTTGATGCATTAAAAACAACAAGATTACTTTTATCCCAGTTAGAGATACGAGCCAAATTAGATATTAGATGTGCAATAGCCTCATCCCTTGTTTATTGAAGTAACTACTGAGATGCACGTTGCGGGAACCGAATGGAAAGGTGAAGGTTGGAGTCATTAACGTATGAGTGGATAGGGTTATATGCACAGCTTAGAAGGTCATTGATGAATAAAAGGAAGAGAGTTGGTGATAGGACAGAGCCCTGAGGTGTCAGGACTCCATATTATAACAATACAACTCATAGATAGATAGATAGATAGAAGCACCAAGCCTGGGTGTGAGATAGGAAGTGTCTCAACGAGAATCAACCGAAAGGAAACGAGCTTGCAACTCTTAAGTGAAGGAATGCTAGAAGTGTACCGGGAGCCGTACATACACATAGACATACAGAGTTCTAGAAGCTTCCACGACAGTATAGCCCTCGTGACACGACCCCGGCTAAACGAGAATGTAGGAATCAGAGTTCAGAAAGGGGCTAGCCATAGAACTGACAGGATTGACAGCAAGAAGGGGTAGTCTACTATCACTATAAACAAAGTCGTCGATAGAAAGATACCTAACCAGTGAATTAAATAAAAGAAGGTAATGGAAAAAAGTGTATCGGCTGAAAGAAATGGATAAACAGTAATCGGTATGGGGGGAAAAAAATCACCAATAAAAAAGACACATACTTAACGACAACCTGACGAGAGAAAGATCGCAAATCGTATACCAGCAAAGTAGCAGATAATTTAGCCAATAATAAAGTACATACACCAATACTGGACGGAAGAATATGGGCTTAATATTAACCAGTAGTATGACACGTAACTCGAAACCGTTTAAAAAAAAAAAAAAAAAAAAAAAAAAATCGAAAATACTCAGCTGATAACAAGTAAAAAGTACCAGACAGATGATACAGAATGGAGGTCGAAATAAAGAGCGTCCATTATGGTCCGAAAAACATTAAAGCGCGTCCAGACCCAAAACTTGCTGACGCGCGTGGGCGTTTTGCGTCATTTTAACCTACTGAAGTTCCCGCCCACACCCGCCCTCGTCCACTGGGGCCACTTGTACAGGTGACAATGATGTTTAACTCCCGCTCACACAAGTACGCATTTGGTGTGGACGTGATCTTAGGGTGTCACTGAACGAGCGGCTCCTAGAGATGCTCCCACATGTAAAGAAAGTAAATAAATAGATAATTAAGTAAATAATAATAATAATAATAATAATAATAATAATCGGCCTCCACCCTCACTCCTTTCATCGGCATATCGGCACACAAGCCCCGCGTGGCCGTAAATCGGAAAGGTTACGGTCGGGTTCCGCGAAAGGGATATTATTCGCGACCGTCGACACGCGAAGGTGGCGGAATTGGCGATAGCTGAGTTGTGGCACATCGTAATTCGCGACTCTCTCTCTCTCTCTCTCTCTCTCTCTCTCTCTCTCTCACACACACACACACACACACACAAATGGAAAACATATTTACTCTGTTCTGAACTGTGTGTGTATGTGTGTGTGTGTGTTTTAGGAGAGAAGAGTTGGTGCGAAGATAAGCAGATAGGACGGCAGGTAGGCAGGAGGGTAGGAAGGCACTAAGGCAGGTAGGCAAGAGGATAGACAGACACTAAAGCAGGTAGGCAAGAGGATAGACAGGCACGAAGGCAGGTAGGCAGGAAGGTAGGCAGTCAGGTATATAAAATAACTACAGGGAGGTAAAGGAAAGTACGAATGGCAGGCAGGCAGGAGAGCAGATGTATAACAGGATAGGCAGATAAGGTTGTGAGACATGTTTGTTGGCAGGCAAGCAAGAAGGTAGGTAGGTTAGGCAAGGAGGCAGGCAGGCAGGAGAGTAAGAAGACAACAAGGTAGGCAGGCAGGCAGGACGATAGTAAGGAAGAAAGGAAGGAAGGATGGATGGAAGGACGAAAGGACACGCAGGTAGAAAGGCAGACAGATAGGTAAAAAGACTGACAGGCTACAGACAGGTAGAAAGACAGACAGGCAGAAAAGACGGTAGGCAGACAAAACGTAGAAAGGTAAGGCAAGGAGGGAGGCAGACAAGAGGGTAGGCAGGTAAGGTAAGGCAGGGAGGAAGGCAGCACCGACCCAGCAACAGTCACCATCGATCCGACGAATCAGGCAGGTATAGTTCACCAGGCGTCCACTCCTACACCCGATATCGCACCGATTTATTCCCGATATCGCACCGATTTATTCCGGATTTCGCACCGATTTATTCCCGATTTCACACCGATTTATTTCCTATTTCACCCCAATTTTTTCCCGATCTCACTTCGATTTATTCCTGATTTCACCCCGCTTGATTCCTGTTTCAGCCTGACTTATTCCCGATTTCACCACGATTTATTCCCGATTTCACCAAGATTTTATTCCCGATTCATCCCGATTTATTCGCGATTTCACCAAGATTTTATTCCCGATTCACCCCGATTTATTCCCGATTTCACCCCGATTTATTCTTGATTTCATCCGATTTCATCCTGATATAATACCGATTTATTCTCAGTTCACCCCGTTATATTTGATTTCACCTCGAATTATTCCCGATTTCGCCACAATTTTTGTCCCGATTTCTCCCCGATTTATTCCTGATTTCAACCCAGATTTATTCCCGATTTCAACCCGATTTATTCCCGATTTCATTCTGGTTTATTCCCGATTTCAACCCGATGTATTCCTGATTTCACCCCGATTTATTCCCGATTTTACTGCCATGCTTCTAACTTCACATCTACTTCAGTTTCTTCTCGACTTCACCCCAAACTTCTTTCAAATTTCACAGTTTTCGTCAGATATCTTTCCGACTTACTCCCGACTTCACAGCGACTTCCCCCCGACTTCACAGCGACTTCCCCCCGATATCTTCCCGACTTCAGGCCGATATCCTTCCAACTTCACACTTCTTCCGGCGTTCATCTTACAGGTGTCCGTCCGATAATTATTTTCTCGACTACATTAGGCTTCTTCACTCTACCGATTTCTTTCCGATTTTTCCCGATTGTCTCCAAACTTCTTAACATTATATTGCCAATTTCTCTGCGACTTCAATTTACATATTTCTTCATCCTTCTGACACACTCCGACCAACCTTTCTAAATTCACCCTGGTACCGACCCGATATCCGATAGACTCCATTCAGATATCCGATATGTTTCATTCCGATATCCAGAGTAACACCGATTTACATCCGGTTTCACCTATTAACCCAGCTAACTCTTATTTTATCTAAACTTGTAAATACGTATAGCTAACCTTATCTAACATAACGCGGATGTACATTGAAAAATAAAAAGTGATTATTTCATATGATTTTTTAATATTTTTGGGCACTGAACTAAAAAATGAAAACAATTTCTCTCCATCACGTAACATTTTGCTTTCAGAAAACGCTTTATTTAGTTTTCAGTTAGATTTTTTTTAAAATATAATTTCACACTATAATTACTTACATGTGGATATTTTATTACAATGATAATATGTTTGAATTTAGTGTTACCTGATATTAAAATCCCTGTTTAAAACAAGACAGTTATTGTATTTGATAATAAACCAGAATATAGTTGGAACACAATAGCAATAAGACCTGTACCACATGGACCTGATCTTCCAATCTCTGGTCCACCTGATGGTCTTGATTATGTAGAAACTTACTTAGAGGAAGAAAGTGCTGCAGTAGACGATGAAGAATTTGCCCCATCTTGTTCAAGTAATGAGCCACAGCTATTCCCTCAGGATGAACTTAATAATTTAATAAGAGACCTCGGTCTCCCCAAAAATGCTGAGAGCTCTTGGGGTCCAAATTAAAAGATAAAAACTTACTACATGCAGACACAACTTTCTGTTGATACCGAAATAGAGAAAAAGAGTTTGCACCATACTTCAAGAAAGATGAATCCTCGGTTTATTGTACTGACGTAAGTGGCCTACAGTAGTGCAGAAACTTGGTAGAGATTATAATGCAGAAGAATGGAGACTATTTATAGTTTCAGCTAAAAGAAGCCTGAAAGGGGTACTTCATAATAGTAATAAATAATATGCATCAAAACCTGTTGCTCATAATGGGCATAAAAAAAAAAATGCGAGAATTTGGCAAATCTGCTCGAGAAAATCAGCTGCAATAAACACCGTTAGTTCGTATGTGGGGACCTAAAAGTTCTGTGTATCTTACTGGGTCGGCAGGCAGGGTGTACAAAATAACCATGTTTTCTTAGTGACTGGGACGGCATAGACAGGATTTACAGTGGGTTCAGAAGGAATGGCCAAATAGAAAAAATCTACAGCTTTGTGCAAAAAACGTCAGACAGCTGGTGAATGCAGATGAAGTGCTGCTACCACTGCTTCATAATGAAGTAGTTTGTCAAGGCCATACCAAAAGATGAAACCTGTTTTATGCATTTGTGCCAAAAGTTTCCTGGTTTGTCTGAAACTAGATTGAAAGAGAGCGTATTTACTTGATATTAGAAAACTGATTTCTGATGCAGAATTTGATGGTGTGATGAACTACCTGGAACGAGAGACTTTGGTATCATTCAAAGAAGTAACTTATAAGTTATTAGGTAACAATAAGGATCCATTAGACAAAGAAATTTGTTGGTCAGGTTTAAGGAATTGGGTTGCAACATGAGTCTCAAAGCTAATTTTTTGGATTTGCATTTGGAATTTCTCATCGAATATCTTGAAGCGGTGAGTGAAGAACAGGGTGAAAGATTCCATCAGGATACCGAGGACATAAAAGGAAGGTACCAGGGACGTTGGGATGTCAGTATGATGGCGGACTACTGCTGGATGATTCATAGCGACGCCCCAGAACAAGTGTACAAACGACTGGCCACCAAACGAAGTTTTGGGAAAAAAAAAAAAAAAGTTACAAAGACCACAGAAGTTGTACGTGAGCCATGGAATATATAGTGTTGTTTCCTTTATGTGTATTAAAAAAAAAAAAAAAAAACACATTGACTAAATAGTTTCATTTCCAGTTAATTTAGAAAAGTATTGTATAGACCAATTGAAATGTATAATTTGCTATATTTCAATTAAATCTCCTAAATGTATTTGTTTACTGTGTTCATGGTGCAGTAAAAAACAGTTACTCAGAATTAAAACAGTTGTTAATGACTTTGATTTTGTAGACCTGTGTAATTGCTTTTAACTGGTATATCTATCTAACCCTGTCTGTTTATCAGTTTAGACTTATCTATACAATCATCTAACTCACTGATATTTATAGGAACATCCATCCATCTGTCTCTCTTTTTTTTATGTCTCTATCTGACCCTGCCTATTTATCTAGTTTTATTTTTAATCTCTGGAAATACTATTAATTTCCTTGCCTTAATTTATAAAAGTGTTTATCTGTCAAGCAGTTCATTTATCAATCTACCTGTCTACATTTACCATTTATCAGTTTATCTGTCTGCATCGAACATTTAACAGTCCACCTATCTATATCAACCATTCATCAATCAACCTATCAGTGTCAATCATTTATCAGTCTGCCTATCTCCATCTACCATTTATCAATCTACCTATCTCTCTACCTTATATCACTACCTGTCTACATCTACCATTTATCCATATATGGTACCTATCTACATCTACCATTTATCTATATACGGTAACTATCTACATGTACCATTTATCTATATATGGTACCTACCTACATCTACCATTTATCCATATATGGTACCTATCTACATGTACCATTTATCTATATATGGTACCTATCTACATCTACCATTTATCCATATATGGTACCTATCTACATGTACCATTTATCTATATGTGGTACCTATCTACATCTACCATTTATCCATATACGGTACCTATCTACATCTACCATTTATCAGTATACCAATCTACATCAACCATGTATTAATCTAAATATCTATATCTACCATTTATCAGTCCCCCTATTGATATTACCATTTATGAATCTACCTATCAATATCTACCACTCATCAGTCCACCTATCTCCGTGTACCATTTCTCAATCTACTTATCTATACCATTTATGTCTACCTACAGCTACCATTTATCAGTCTACCTATCTACCATTTATCAGTCTACTTATCTACGTCTTCCAAACTTTCATTTCTTAACCAATATTTTTATCCATAATCAATCCACAAAAATCTAATCCTAAATCAATTAATCTATATTTATCCAACTGTATGTATAATTTATCCATCTGTCTATCTATCCATCTGTCTATTCATCAGTATCGCCGCCTTTTTGACCATCTGTTTATCTATCTATCCATCAATATCATCACCACATTTTTAACTATCCATCTGCCTATCAGTCTATCCCTATTCATATCGCAAAAAATATTCCGTGTACCCTTTATCTTTGTATCTATCTGTCTGTCTATCTGTCACCATATCTATCCATCCATCTATCTACCTATCAGTCTGCCTTTCTGTCTATCGCACAACTTGATAACTTATCTATCCACGCACAGCCAATCACTCTATCCGTACAAAACTTGCAAACTCTGTCCTTCTGTCCATTCATCCATTTAGGGCAATAATATCCCCTAAACCGATACTCTGTCTACCTGTCCATCACTTTCTGTCTTCTGTCTATTTACAGTATCTAACTATTTATCTATCCATAGTATCCATCTATCTATCGTCCGATTTATCGTTCTAGCTATCTACCAGTTCAGCTATATCTTTCTGTCTATTTTCCGAGCCACAAACACTCTCTCTCTCTCTCTCTCTCTCTCTCTCACGCAGGCACTATCCCACACCGCCGCCATAAACATAACCATAATACCCACATACCACGCTCACTCTCACTCACTTTTACTCATCTAAGCGCCGACTTACTCACCGACACGGCCACGCAGGGATTTCTCCGGATTTTCGCGTGGGCTCTGGGGGATTTTCAGGTTAGGCAGGGGATTTACGGGCTGGCCAAAGGGATTTACAGGACGATTTGCGAGGTACACTGTGTGCATTCTGAATCCTGGAAGTGAGGTGCTAGGTTGGGCTGGGTTGAGTTTTGTTTGGTTAGTTTGGCTTGGCATGAGATCAGGTTTGGCTAGATTGGGATGGGATTGGTTGGGTTAGGTTTGGATCAGATTAGGTTAGGTTAAGTTGGGTTAGGTTACGTTAGGCTGGGTTGGCTTGGGTAAGAAATACTGGGCTTTTACTTGAGTATGCTTGGCTGGATTATGCGCCGTTTGGTCTGATGTGGTTTAGTCTGTTTAGATTAGGTTGCCTTGTTATGCTTTCATTTGGGTAAGTTATATTTAATTGTGCTTGGTTTACTTTTATTTTAATATGATTTTGATTGGTATGGGTAGGTTAGTAAATTCATCCATTTTTACCATCCGTATATCTAGTCTTCAGTATTCCTTCCATCTCCTCCTCCTCCTTTTTTTTCTTCTTCCTTCCTTCCTTCTTTCTCACTTTCCTTCTGGTATTCCTTCCTTCTTCCATGTACAGTATTTATGTATAGCATCCTCCCATCTTCTCATTCTCTTTCTCTTGGTTTTCTATCAGTGTTCTACTTCTTCTTCACCTCCTCCTCCTCCTCCTTCTCCTCCTCCTCCATCTCCTCCTCCTCCTCCTCTTTCTTCTCTTCCTTACTTCCACCATTGTCCTCCTTCCTTCACTCTCCCTCCATCCATCTTCCTCCATTTTTCTTCCCTTTTTTCTTTCTCTAACAGGAAATGAGAAACGGACTGCGAAATGAGAGGGTGAATGAGATAGGAGGAGAAAGGAATAGAGGAACACGAAGAGAGGAAACAAAGTGAAAGTAAGAGAATGAGAAAGTGAGAATGTAAGACGAAGGGAAATAAGGAAAACAAATGGGAGAGAGACGGAGATAGACAGATAGATGAAACGGTAGGTGTGGAAGGTATATAGATAGGCAGGTAGGTAGATGAATAGACACAGGCGGAGAGTTAGATAGATAAATAGATGAGAGAGAGAGAGAGGGAGAGGGAGAGAGAGAGAGAGAGAGAGAGAGAGAGGAGGGAATGAAATGTGAAGGAAAGAAAAATTACGACATTCTCTCTCTCTCTCTCTCTCTCTCTCAAACTACTAACAAGACATTAATATCGTAAGCAGAGCCATTAAAAGTTTTTGACTGAGGCGCACACACACACACACACACACACACACACACACACACACACACACACACACACACACACACACACACACACACACACACACACACACACACACACACAAAGGAAGAAATAAATACAGAACAAAGGCAATAAAACACTAGGGGAGGGGAGTAAGACAGACAGACAGACAGACAGACAGATGGACGGACGGACATAGAGAATAATTTCCTTGCAGTACCATTAGCTTCTTAAATGCCGGAAAAATATAGAATTTGATATTATACCTGAATAACGCATATTTTTTTCATAGGCAAAGGAAAACAGTCGAGTTTAGCTTACAGTATCCTCTTAATAGTTATGGAATTCTCTCTCTCTCTCTCTCTCTCTCTCTCTCTCACCACAGCTAGCCACCTTCATTAACCACACCACCAGCCTCCTCTCCAACCAAGGCTCTTCTTTTTAATCACCGCCTGTCTGTCTTACGAAGCTTGGCCTGTTTGCCTTCCTGTAAAATGTGTTGGCTTGTTCCCTCAGTCTTTTATGGATATTTTGGTGTGTGTGGGTGTGTGTGTGGGTGTGGGTGTGTGTGTGTGTGTGTGTGTGTGTGGGTGTGGGATACCTCGTGTTTGCGCTAGTGGATTTATTTTTTAATTCTCTAACTCCTAGGATTTCTATCAGCTGAACAAAACCGTCTTGGGTTAGCCTAAAAATTAAGTAAATAAATTGTAGTCGTACCAGCAGAAGAGAAAGAGCTTCCAGGGATGGTTTTTGATGCCTTTGACCGATAGGATTTTTCAGAGTTCTTAAAAAACTTTCGGGTGTTAGCCTGAGAAGAGGAGTTGCTTGAGAAGAAAGGGACGTAGACTGAAGAAAAATAACAGGTAAGAAAGGAAGAACTGGAAAAAAATGTGGTTTGGAAGAGATATCTCCATAGATGATGATATGTAGAAGCAGAGGAGAAGAAATGGATGAGAGAAAAGAAGAAAAGAGATGAGAATGAGAGGAAAAAGAAGGGAAAAGAAAAGGAGAGGTTAGAGAAGAAAACAGAAGAATAGTAAAGAAAAGGGAAGTAGTGACGGAGGAAATGATATGGCAGAAGAGAGGAACAGAAAATGAGAAGGGAAAGAGAGAAGTGGTCGACAGAAAGTTGATGAAAGAATAAGTTTAGTAAAGTGGACGTAGAGGACAGAAGAGAAGGAAGGGAAGAAGAAAGGAGACAATAATAAGTTAAAAGGAAGGGATTAAAACAGAGGCGCGCGAAGCTGAAATAAAAGAGGTGAATGTATTCGGGGAAAAGGTGAATAGATGAAAGTGGAAGGGAATGCAAAAGAAGTCGAAGAAAAATAGAAAAGAAGTTAGAAGATTGTCAGAAAGGAAGTAGGAGAGATGAGAAAATTTTTTGAAGAATGAAACTGAAGAGGAAAGAGAAGACAAAAGACAGAGAAGAGGAGAGGAAAAGAGCAGAGGAAAAAGACACTGTAAAGAAACTAAGTGTGTAAGGATGGGTAGGAATAAGGTTCGAGAAGAGAAGGAAGGGAGGACAAGATTACGAAGAGGAGAGACGAAAGGGAAGAGTAAAGATTGACAGCGTTACCATGGGAATGCAAAATGGTCTCCACACAGCTCCAAAATAATGGCATACCTCTGTGTATTTTTCTATTTAGACCTTCTAAAGAATTTTATGGGTTCTTAGAAAAAATTTTTGGGATCCAGTCGTTTTATTAATATTATTATTATTATTATTTTTTAGAGGAGCACTGATGGTACATTAATTCTGTTATTTAAGCTAAAGATGTCGCACATTACTTAAGACAACAGCTGTAGAAATTGGTATAGTCTTAAATTATGTATCTTCAACTTCCACAACAGCGTTAATGTATTAGCCGTGCACGTCGTATAAAAACTATTTAAATAAAAAAACAGCTTCCCCCCAAATTTTGTGATTGTGTACTTTGATTTTTGAACCCATAAAGCCCCTTAAAAGGATTAATTGAGATAAAAAAGATGTATTGAGGTTTTTGTACTAGAAACAATGAAGAAGAAGAATGAAATATAACAAATAGTGAATCTCCACAGTCACAGTATGGTACGGGGACTAATTAGAGACAGGAGATAAAAGAACAGCGGAATGAGAAGAAAGGGGAGGAACAAGAAAGGTGAGAGAAAAGAATGGGAGGAGGAGATTAGAAGAAGGGGAAGAGAGGACCAGGAAAGGAAAACAAAGGGAAGGGAAGAGGAAAAGAAGAGAGGAAAAGGAACAACAGAACCGAGATAGATGAGGGGGAGATAGAGGGAGAAATAAATGAGAAGACGGTATACAATGAAGAGAGAACAGAGCAAGTAAAGAGAATAATTCAAGAAAATGGAAAACGAAAGAGAACAGAAGAGAGGGAAAGAGAAAAGAAGAAATATCGTAAATCCTGCCAGTCCTTCGTTCCATTCTCAGCAGTGAAGTGTGGCCCATTACACGCCTTGAGAGAGAGAGAGAGAGAGAGAGAGAGAGAGAGAGAGAGGTGGGTTGATGATTCATTAGTGGGTAGGTAGGTAGGTCAGGTAGGTATGCAGGTAGGTCAGTAGGTAGGTAGGAGAGAGAGAGAGAGGTGGGTTGATGATTCATTAGTGAGTAGGTAGGTAGGTCAGGTAGGTATGCAGGTAGGTCAGTAGGTAGGTAGGACACACACACACACACACACACACACACACACACACACACACACACACACACACACACACACACACACACACACACACACACACACACACACACACACACACACACACACACACACACCACTGCACGAGGAAAGAGGTAAACTCAGAGGCCCATCAATATCTTCATTGTTCTCACGTCCAGGCTCCTTCTGTTGGAGAGAGAGAGAGAGAGAGAGAGAGAGAGTAGTATTAGGAAAGTGTGGGCCGTCCTCTCAAAGGCCAGTATGAATATATTGATGAATCTAACGTCATACTAGGAAGTTGTGGGAAGTTGAGTATAATTGGCCAATGTATATCTTTTTTAGAATGTTGGAATATTTCGGGGGGATCCTTACTATTAATAGAGGAGTAGGATTTAGGAAGTTTGGGATTTTTTTTTTCTTTCTAAGTGAGGGGACGTTGGGGATATTGGAGGAAATTTGAGGAGAAACCTGGGATTGTTTTATTAGGTAAGTTTGAGATTTTTTTTTTTTTTTTTTTTTTGGGGGGGGGGGGGGGGTTTGGAATTTTTGAGGTAAGTTTGAGGGGAATTAGAGGATCCGAATTAGTTGGTATTTTGGGGTGCATTGTTAAGTCTGGAAGTTAGGGTACTTTTGGAGTAGGGCGACATTTTTGGAAAGTTGGGAAGAAGATAGGTTATTTAGAAAAAAGCGGGGAGACTGGGATATATGGGTGGGAACTTTGGTGGACAGTTGGGAGGTTTCGATTTCTAGTTTGGAAATTTGAGGGAAGTTAGGAAGGTTTAATGAAGGCTCTAATTACTCCGTCTCATAGAAATGTACGTCTTTAGCTGATTTTATTGGTAACTAGAAGGGGTATCCGGCGCTGCCTGGGTAAAACCCCATGATCGTGCATTACCTGGGACCCTGGATGGCCACTCCTTGTGGCAGAAGACCCTCGGGTTTCCATTTGATCCTTGGTCCCATAACACCAAGTTTATATTCTCCATGGACCTGTTCCTACCATGGAACTATTTTTCCACTACCCACCCACCCACGAGCCCTGCCCACCCATCCCACCAATCCGTCTACCCATCTTACCTGCTGTATCTAATAACATGGGTATAGAAGTAAAAAAATCCCCCGAAACTGGCTACCATCTTTTCCACCATGTTGACTTGAATGTTTCTGATCAAGGTCGTGCACGCGGGGGGGGGGGTTCACCCCCCATTTGGGTTCAGTGTAGTCTTTGTTACCCCATGAACATGAGATGTTTTGTATTCTGAATAAAAAATCTGGAGGTAACAAGAACAGATGAAGATATCTTAGTTAAAGGTAAATGAAGTGCAGTAATTCCCATCAGGACACATGTTTTAATGATCTGTTGTGCTATTGATTCCTCGGTAAATATTAATTCCTCAGTAAACTGCATAAAAGTTATACTGGAATATTAATCTCCCATTGCTACGTGTAAAGCAAGTGTGTTAGTTGTTAGGGCAGAGTTGTGATATTCTTAAACACCTCCCATATTTATAACAGAGACTCATCCTTCCTGAATTCCCCTAACTTCCAAGGTGCTGTATCCATTGATATCCACATTTCATTAACTTCCAAGGTTCTATGGAGTTCGGTATGTAAATTACCCTGAGTTTGTACCCTTTCAGGACTTTAGTCAGCTACAGTATCAAAGTTAACCATATTGCCTTACTTAGTTTAGTGGGTAATTAAGGCGCTGTGATAGGATTGAGCCAGTGCAGGTTTACATCCAATGGCTGGTTCAGGTTTATTGCTCACGTAATGCGACTCATGGATGAGTGAGGCTGATCACACTCAACTTATCTGTCAGGACCACCTTGCCTAGCCCCGGGTACCTAAGCTCCTCATTGGGCAACACAGGATTAGATGATGAGTGAATGAATTAAATAAAGTGAATAAATTATATTAAGCTGTGCCATGGCACAGCAAACCCGTCCCCGGCAGCCATTTGAGTGCTGACATATAAACACAACAGGATATCTAGTCAAAGATGTCACATATCAAATTTGGAGTACATCGGGTGAAAATTGACGAGTTCCTGACCATTTGAAATTTTAAGTCTAACACACCTGACGTTGATCCCCCTACCGCTAACTGGGGGGTGACCTCCCGATGTAAAATGTTATAGGATGCAGATCTGAAAGATGCACCTTTAGGTTTTAGTTTCATGTCGATATGACGAATTTGAAAGGAGTTATGGCGAAAAAATTATTCTTGGGGGGCCTACAGCCTGGGCCTTGCCAAAATTTAATCAGGTGGTCAGAAGGTCATAGCATATCATTTTAGTCAAAATCTCACCAGTGGTTTTCGCGTATTATTAACAGACAGACAGACAAACCGAGTAAAAACACAGCCTTCCCCTAGCCCCTCAAGGACGGGTAGAAAGTAGTGTTCCCCCCCCCCCTGCATTAAAAAATCCAGCGTGTGGCCCTGTTTCTTATTAATTATAGTCATGGCCATCAGAGGAGCCACTTTAGATTATGTAATGTGCAAGTTTAAAACGTTTAAATTCGTCGTAAGCAGTTACACCTGTCAGAGCTGTTAGAAGAGTTCGATATGCATCCCCCTTGATGACCATAGAGGACAGACAGACAGGTAGACAAACTCTCTCTCTCTCTCTCTCTCTCTCTCTCTCTCTCTCTCATATATATATATATATATATATATATATATATAAATAAACTGAAACTACATTTCTGTTTGCATATAATAACAAAGAAAAGCATGAGAGAGAGAGGGGGGGGAGGGGATAATTCTCTCCTCTTCCATTCCGTTTCCTTGCTTTTCTCCTAATATTTTCCTCTTATTTTCTTCCTCTTTCTCTTCTCTTACTCTCCCACTTTCCTCCCACACATATTCTTTCCCTCATTTCTCTTCCAGTCTTCTCTTTGACTTCTTTCTACCTCCGTTCCTCCTCCCTTGTGCATCCCTTCCTCCCTTTTTCTCCATTTATTTATTTCGTCCTCTCTTGGCTATTTGTTCTTTCTCACCATTCCTTCCACTCCTTCTCTTCCTTCCTTCCTTCCTTCCTTTCTTTTCCACTTTCTTTCCTTTTTCTTCCTTCCTTCCTTCCTTCCCTTTTTTTTTCTTTCTCTTTCTGTCTTCTTTCTTTCTTTCCTCCTTTCCTTTCTCTCTCTATTCTTTCATACATTCCTTCATTCTTCCTTCCTTCCCACTCCTCTCTTCTCTCCTTCGTTTACCCCCTTCCTTTTTCCCCTCCATTTTAATCTCTCCCTTTTTAAACCTTTCATATTCTCTTCTCCCGAGTCCCTCCTGCATTGTCTGTTTTCCCTTTCTCATCTTCTTCCTTTCTTTTCCTCTCCCCATTCCTTTCTCTCCTCCCTCTCCCCTTTCCTTTCTCTCCTCCCTCTCCCCTTTCCTTTCTCTCCTCCCTCCTCCCTTTCCTTTCTCTCCTGTCTTCCCCTTCATCGTTCTATCTTTCCCTTTTCCTCCCTCTCCTTCTTCCTCTTCGCGTTCATCATCTTCTTTGTTAACTATCATATTATTCTTCTGTCACTCAATTCCTTTCTTATTACTCTTTTCTCAACCTCGTCCTCCTCCTCGCTTTTAACATTTCCACCTCACCTTTTTGCTACCCTCTTCCTCTTCCCCTCCTCTCTCTTCTTCACCTTCGTCTTCCTCCATCCTTCTCCTCCCACCCTTCCTCATCCCCTCCTTCCTCTCTCTTCTTTCCTTCATTGTTTTCCTCTCTCCCTTCGACCATTTCCTCTTTCCTTTTATTTAATTTCTCCCTCCTCCTCCTCTTTCTTTCTCCCCCCCTCCTCCCTGTCAGCGGTATTCAGGGTTGAAATTGGGTCGTGAAGGGAAATTGATACTGGCAAAAATTATGGCCAGAGAGAGATAGAGAGAGAGAGAGAGAGAGAGAGATTTGCTATACTGCTCTTTTCTTGTGTTTTGTTTTTTCTTTGTGTTTCTGTTATATGGCCTGATCATTTAGTAATAACCATAAAGTGTGTGTGATCTGTGTAACACTCTCTCTCTCTCTCTCTCTCTCTCTCTCTCTCTCTCTCTCCGGCGTACAACCACATTTCCGCCACAACTCCACAAATGACCTGCTCTGATTACACTTCCTCAAGTTATTAATGGCAGGCCAGATGTAATTATGATAGGACGTCCTTATATTGTACTCTGATTACTGAGAGAGAGAGAGAGAGAGAGAGAGAGAGAGAGAGAGAGAGAGAGAGAGACTTTCTCTCTGTCTCTGTCTCTCTCTCTCTCTCTCTCTCTCTCTCTCTCTCTCTCTCTCTCTCACACACACACACACACACACACACACACACACACACACACACTATATTCATTCGTTTATACTCATATAGGCATAAATATCCACACATGCACAAATACATACAAACATGCAAAACCTAAACGCATACATGGGCATATATATATATATATATATATATATATATATATATATATATATATATATATATATATATAAAATGTATTAACACGTATTGATATGTCTAGTATAAAACGCAGATAGCCACTCTGATATAGTTTTCAGCCAGCGTACCAGCTCCCAAATGTTAATGGAATGTGTCAGAAAGCTACAATCATTATTTAAATTCGTGTATGCAAATTAGGACAGTAGGGAATAAAAGTGAACAGAAAATGGGAATTTATGGAAAATGGTAAAGTAGTGATTGCTTTGAGAGAGAGAGAGAGAGAGAGAGAGAGAGAGAGAGAGAGAGAGAGAGAGAATGTATATGCGTATATCGGTATGTATGTGTTCATTTATGAGAGAGAGAGAGACAGACAGACAGACTATATGTATGGGTGTGAATATCTGTATGTGTATGTACATTTATGAGACAGACAGACAGACAGTCATCACACTTCTTCACTCACTTTTCAATTCCCACACCCTTGGTTTTCACACACTAATTCGTCCTATTTTTTTTGCCTTATATATCTTTCTTCACGCTACCCTGTGTTTTTATTTGTTTTCCACTCGTCGCGTTTTTCTTCTTGTCAGTCACTCTTTCCTCACACCCATTTCCTCACCTTTTTTCGTTCATTTTCTTTCCCTTCTGTTTTCACTGTCTCAAATCTCACACACTGCTCTTCAGACCCTCCTTGACACACACACACACACACACACACACACACACACACACACACACACACACACACACACACACACACACACACACACACACACACACACACACACACACACACACACACACACACACACACACACACACACACACGGATTGCAGCGTGGCACTTCGGGGTAACACAGTCGCCTTGGTATTCCGCACACAGACTCCTCCCACTACCTGCTGAGAGAGAGAGAGAGAGAGAGAGAGAGAGAAATTCTTTGACAAATTTGATTGATTACACCATTTCTCCTCTAACTCCAAATCCCAAAGTCCTCCGAACAACAGCTGGGATCGAACCCACAACCATGGGATCGGTAGTCCAGTCCTCTAACCCCTTCCACTTGGCCACCACTTCACATAACACACCACCTGAACCAGAATATTTCCACCTAAATAAAGGGAATAATATTAAGCTGTAAACATAAATGCTGCTTGTACTGAAATGATGAAAAAAGTTGTAAACCCGTAGTGGTGGAAATAAATGTGTGTTTTGTTGGTTTAGGGGTATTGCAATGTTGGATAGAGACATTGGTAGATTTTCAAATGAATCGTTGACAATATGGGAAACGCCATTTAGTATAAACGAATATCATGCTTTGCAGACGGGACGACCAAACGAAATATTTTTTATAGCAAACGTTTGGCCACAAATGAAAGGAAAGCATGAGGATATGCGATTTGGAAGTGTGATGTCAAAAGATCCCAGTTTGTCACAGTCGTGTAGTGAGTCTGCCAGGAAGGGAAATGGGATGTTCGGATTTATAAGTAGAATTTTGGATCTACAAGGAAAGCTGTCAAAATTTCACTTTGTAAGAGGTTAGTGTATGTAGGGAAAATTTTGGTCTCCCCCCCCCCACCTACACAGTGTAAACTAGAATCGTGTTTATTTGTGTGTGTTTATTTCCATGTACACTAATTACCCTCCTGTGTACACCCCCCCCAAGCGGGTCTGTATGCGGGTGGGTGTACGGCAGCCTGGTGTTGGTGGTGGCTGTGTCGATATGTACGTATATCCATGTATGTATATCTGCATGTACACTAATTTGGTGCCTGTGTACACCCCCAGGCGGGTCTGTGTGCGGGTGGGTGTACGGCAGCCTGGTGTTGGTGGTGGCTGTGGCGGTATACATGAACGCGCTCACCTGCGGGTTTGTGTTCGACGACATCTCAGCCATCAAGGACAACAAGGACCTGAGACCACACACCTCCATCACCAGCCTCTTCCTGCACGACTTCTGGGGAACCCCCATGCATAAGGTGACCACTCTCTCTCTCTCTCTCTCTCTCTCTCTCTCTCATGATCCATACATTTTCTGTATCTTTTAACTTCTCATTCTAGCTTTACATTTATTCACGCGCAATATACCAGATGCATTGTTTTATCAAGTGTGTGTGTGTGTGTGTGTGTGTGTGTGTGTGTGTGTGTGTGTGTGTGTGTGTGTGTTTTAGGTGGGGCTGTGCCTGGTTTAAATCAGTTTTCATCCAATTTTAAACAAACCTTGTGGAAGGAAGGAGGCTTAGCCAAGTGAGCGATGCATTTTTTATTTTTTTAAATGTCCAGTTAACATGGATAGGTTAACTTAATTTTGATCCAGTTTAGAGCTAAATTAGTGGAAGGTTTGTGGGTCAGCCAAGACTGAAGGGATTCGTTTTTGATAACAGCCATTAAAAGTCCAGGTCCCGGCGAAAGGTCAAAGGTTGAGTCCTTTCACTCAGACGGTGATTTTTCAATTTATGTCAGAATTTTTGGAAGGGGTGAGGGTCATGCAGGGATGCGGTAATTCAGTTTTGATATCAGTTCAAAGGTCAAGGTCACAGGACAAGGTCAGCTCAGGCACTTTTCATCTGACTTGGGCCGATCATGGAGGAAGAACCTAGGGTCAGTCAAAAATGAAGAACTGTATTTCGATTTTAAAAAGTCGATTCAAGACAAGATCACAAAGTACAGATGATTGACGCTTAGACCACCTGTAAGGTATTCTGTGGTATTTATTTATTATTTTTATCATATCCTGCATCTCTCTCTCTCTCTCTCTCTCTCTCTCTCTCTCACACATACACACACACACACACACACACACACACACACACACACACACACACACACACACACACACACACACCACAGTGAAGGCAAGAACACTCAAAATATAAGAAAAACTGGCGCTGTTCAGAGAGAGAGAGAGAGAGAGAGAAGCAAAGAGGGAGGAAAGGGGAAGGGGAGGGAAAATTTCTGAGGTAAAAATAAAACGAAACGCCAGGAAGGAAATTCAATAAAGAGTAGAGAGAAGAAGGAGATATATGAGGAAAAGAAAAAGTAAGGAAAAGAGCATTCGAGAGAAGAAACAAGATAGGAAAACAAAAGAATAAACAGAAAGAGAAAGAAGAAGAGGAAGAGCGACACAAATCAAGAAATATTGGGAGAATAGAAAGAGGGGAGAAGGGAAGGGAGGAATGATGGGGTGAATGTATAAGGAATTAGAGAGAGAGAGAGAGAGAGAGAGAGAGAGAAACAAAAGAATAAAGAGGGAAAGAAGAAGGGGAAGAACGACACAAATCAAGAAATATTGGAAGAATAGAAAGAGGGGGAGAAAGGAAGGGAGAAATGATGGGGTGAATATAAAGGTTAGAGAGAGAATATATATATATATATATATATATATATATATATATATATATATATATATATATATATATATATATATATATATATATCTCTCTCTCTCTCTCTCTCTCTCTCTCTCTCTCTCTGTATATATATATATATATATATATATATATATATATATATACTGCAGAGAGAGAGAGAGAGAGAGAGAGAGAGAGAGAGAGAGAGAGAGGTTTGGAGGGAGTGGAATTAGGGAAGATGAAATGGGAGAAGTGAAGGAGGAGAAAGAGAGGGGAGATGATAGTGTAAGTTGGATGAGAGAGAAGGGATGGAGGAGGGAAGAAAGTAACTGGAGGAGGAGGAGTAAGGAAGAGTGACTTTTTGAAGGAATGGTAAGGAGGAGAAAGATTACAGGGGAGAAGTTAAGGTAGAGGGAAGAAGTAAAATAGAAAGTCGAGGCGAGAAGGAGAGGATAGAGAGGAAGGATTAGGGGAGGAGAAGGAGGAGGAAGAAGAGAAGGGGAAGTAATTGGGAAAGAAAGGAAGAGGGTCAGGAGAAGGAATTGAGGAAGGAAGGAAGAGGGTCAGGAGAGGGAGAGTGTGTTTGAGTAGGGTTGGAGGAGATGGAGGGAGAGGAGAAGGGGAGGAGAGAAGTAAGAATATGTATGAGAAAGAAAGGAATTGGTGGAGGAGGAGGGAGAGGAGGTAGTGGGGCATGAGGAGGGGTGGGGGATAAAGGAAGGAGGGAAGAGACTAAAGGGAGGAGGGGGGGCGGAGACAGAAGGGAGAAGAGGATGGAGGGAGAAAGAGGGAGAGGAAAAGGGATGGATGAATTATGAATGAGAAGGAAGAAAAGTAGGGAGGGGAGGGGAAGGCAGTGGAGGAAAAGGAGTGAAGGGAAAAGGGAGGGAAGGAAAGCAGTTCAGAGGAGATAAAGAGGAAGTAGAACGAAAGAAGAGCAAGAAGAAGGGAAGAAAGAAGAATAATGAGAGAGAGAGAGAGAGAGAGAGAGAGAGAGATGGGGGGGGAGTGACAAGAATGTGCCTTGGTGAAGTTTATAGCAGCCATACTGTCTTGCCTCACCTTATCTCACTCCACCACCCTTGCCCTGCATTGCCCTCCCTGCCCTGCCCTGCACTTCCCTCGTTCTCCCTTTTCTTTCCTTTTCCTGTCCGAGTCTGCCCTGCCCTTCCCTTCCCTGCTCTGCCCTTCCCTGCCCTGCCTTGCCCTGCCTTTATCTCACCCGGCATTTACTCCTAACTTACCCTGCCCCAGGTAGATAAGTAGGTAGTTATTTTGGTAGGCAGGTAAGCAGGTAGATAAGCAGGTTAAGTAAGTAGGTAGTCATTTTGGTAGGCAGGGCAGGTAGGTAAGTAGGTAGTTACTAAGGTAGGGAGATAGGTAGCAAGGCAGCAATCACCCCTTTAGTACGATGACGTGTTATGTATTATTTTCCTGCTGGCACTAAGCGATTTTGGTGTAGGAGAGACTTTGATAACGTCGGAGATAAGATGTATCGTAGCATCATTAACACCTTCACGGCAGGACATCATTACTAATGCTGAGGGAAATTATCTGGAGATTGTGAGAGTTAAAAAATGAATTAAGGCGCTGTCACCTGCAAGGGAACATGGGTCCACTGCACGGGACGGCCCTGCAGGGACAGTTGCTTGCCTGTGGTTGATGGGTCTGCTCGGCCGGACAGAATGGCGTTGATCAACAACAACTACGATGGCGTCTTTCATATTTCATTCTTATTAACAGATGATAATGTATTTAATCTGGGTGAGAGAGGGTAGATAAAGTCTTCATTAATCCATCAACAACTACAGAGCCTTCTTAAAGATGAGTAAAATCGTCTGGAGACAGGAAGGTAGGGAAACAAAAAAAAAATCATGTCGGTGTGATGGAGGATCTGACACCTTCACTCTGATGACATTATTATTGCCTCTAGTTTTCTTTATTATCTTAATTTTTCTGTTTCCCTTTTTTCCTTTTCCCTTCCAAACGATTATATTCAGCTCAGAGGACACTTCAGATCCATGAAAGGTAAATAAAGTCTTTTTCTAACCCCCTAGATCAAAACCCCTCCCCTGGGCGAAAAATTCGTGTTGAGGCAGCGCTGGTGTAATAAACCTGTCGTCTTTGTAGTGTAAATGTCAGTCTGTTGCCACCAAAATAGGCAGGATGCGTCACTGGAGGACATGATGCAGACGACGGCCTGGCCAAGTGACGTGAGCTGTTATTTGCTGGCTTACTCCTTCACCACCAGCACGTCTTTGTACCATCATCATCATCATCATCATCATCTGTATCATTATCAGCATCGTCATCATCATAATCATTGTCGTCGTCGCTGTCATTATTATTATTATTATTGTTATTATTATTATCAACCCTTTCACGACGATAACGTCTTTTGCATCATCTTCATCATCGTCGTCATTGTCGTTAGTATTATTATTATTATTATTATTATTGTTATTATTATTATTATTATTATTATTCGGGAACTGTTTCACAACAGTAATATCTTTTATACTCTGTTCTCTCTACCTCCATTAACCCCTTTAATTTCGTGACGATTTTTTCTGTTTCATTCTTGCTGCCTCCAGACGATTTTACTCAGCTTAGGAGAGACTTTGACCTGGAGGGGTTAGATACAGCCTTCATTAATCCCTAAGCTGAATCAAATCATCAGCATTTCTTTCACTTCAGTATGTCCCAGATTTTATTTATTTGTTAATTGGCCAGCGCTATGCTGCCCTTATTGTTAGGTAAATTTTCTTTCTTATCTTCCTTGTTTCTTGTTTTGTGACAGGCAACCCTAGAATCAGATCTGTATTTTTACCCATCCCCGCCCCGGAGGGGCTTGGGGACGGGTATTGTTTTCACTCGGTTTATCTGTCTGTCTGTCTGTCCGTTAACAACTTTACGCGAAAACTACTGGTTAGTTTGTCTAAATTATAGGGATGATGGCTTATGACCCTCTGATCACCTGATTAAATTTTGGGCCAAATTGGGCAAAGTTCCAGGCTGTAGCCCCCCCCCAAAAAAAAAAAAAAAAAAAAAAAATCCCCATAACTCCCTTTAAATTGGTCATATCGACATGAAGCTGAAACCTAAAGGTGCATCTTTCATATTTTCATCCTATAACATGCCTCATTACGTCAGGGGAGTGACCCCCTAGTTAGCGGTAGGGGGGTCAGTGTTAGGTGGGTCGGACTTAAAACATCAAATCGGCATAAAATCGTCAACTTTCACCCGATTTACTCCAAAGTTGGTATGTGACATCTTTGAATAGATATCCTGTTCTGTTAATATGTCAGCACTAAAATGACTGCCGGGGACGGGTTTGCTGTGCCTTGGCACCGCTTCTTGTATTGGTTTATTCATTTTACCTCCCGACGATTTGATTGAACCTAGGAAATGCCTTACTCATTAAAGGCTGTATCTAACGTATACATTAAACAAAAAAAAAAAAAAAAAAGTTTATCCTTGACGGAAGAAAATGGTATGACACTCTAGGTAACCCATAAGCTGACAACAAACAATTGACACGATTTCCGTAGCAGTAGCATAGTCAGCCCTAGCACCGTTTTCTGTCCTATTTGCTAGGCAGCCATTTTCGTTCTAATCATTCTCCTCCTCGCCCTTCTGGATAAAAGCCGTGCCTAGTCCACCCATGCCTCGCTGTGGAGTGGGAAGAAGCGTCGTGGTACTGAAAATGTTAAGCTTATTTATTTCTCACTTCTGTAGAATTGAGAGAGAGAGAGAGAGAGAGAGAGTATTCGGAGATAAAGTGAGATACTGTGAGAGGAGGGGTATTGGTTATTGGGAGAGAGAGTACAAAGTATTGGTCAAAGTTAACCCGGGTGATAATTTAAACTTTTTGCCTCACTGTTTCTCACAAGGTTTCGAGGCTTTTCTTTTCTAACATTCTCTCTCTCTCTCTCTCTCTCTCTCTCTCTCTCTCTCTCTCTCTCTCTCTCTCTCTCTCTCTCTCTCTCTCTCAGTTTAATTGTATAACTCAGTTTTGTTCCCAGATTGTCAGGAAAAGGGAGAGGGAGGGAACAAATTAAAATTGAAATTGAGTTGTACTTGAATAATTGAGAGAGAGAGAGAGAGAGAGAGAGAGAGAGAGAGAGAGAGAGAGAGAGAGAGAGAGGGGGGGGGAAGCAGTTATAGTGATGAGGGAATGAGTAGTAGTGATAATAGTAAGATTTTTGTATATTTTATGGTGAAGGAGGTTGATTGTTGGATTGTGTTAATGGTGATAAGAGTGATGATAAATGTGTGATTGCAGTGGTGGAAATGATAGTGGTTGTGGTGAGATTAGGATTGTTGTGGTGATTTTGGTGTTGTGGTGATGATTGATGGTAAGAGTGACTGGGTGCGTGGTGGTCAGTGTGATGGTAAGGTTGTTTGTGATGGTGATGATGATGATGATGATTCTTGTGTGGTGGTGAAGTGATGGTGGTGATGAAGAGTGTGATTGTGGTGGTGACTGCAGGTGTTTCGAGTGTGGTGATAGTGACGATGGTGATGGCTGTGCGATGCTGATAGTTGTGATGCTGGCTAAAAGAGTGATAGTGGTAGTGAGTGTAGTTGTGGTGGTGAGCATGGTGGTAGTGAGTGTAGGTGTGGTGGTGAGCATGGTGGTAGTGAGTGTAGTTGTAGTGGTGAGCATGGTGGTAGTGAGTGTAGGTGTGGTGGTGAGCATGATGGTAGTGAGAGTGGGTGTGGTGGTGAGCATGGTGGTAGTGAGTGTAGGTGTGGTGGTGAGCTTGGTTGTGGTGAATGTAGGTGTGTTGTGGTGATAATAATGATGATAATAATAGTATTGAATGATCTTTTTGCAAAATTGGTGGTGATGGTGATTTTGGTGGTAATTGGGTAGACAGTGATAATACTCCCCCCCCCCTCTCTCTCTCTCTCTCTCTCTCTCTCGTTGTCCTTCCTACCCCCCTCCCTCTGTACCGTCCCCTCCCCCTTACACCATGTTTGATGCCTGTCCATATTCATGATAGCTCCCTCCCCTCCCGCTCGCCCACACACTCTCTTCCCCCGCTCACTCCCTCCCTCTCCTCCCTTCCCCCACTCACTCCCTCTACTCTCCCTTTCCTCCCCTCACACCCTCTACCTTACCTTTCCTCCTCCCACTCCCTCCACCCTCGCTTTCCTCTCCTCACCCTGTCTACCCTCCCTGTCCTCTCCTCATTCCCTCTTCCTTCCCTTTCCTCCCCTCACTCCTTCTACCCTCCCTTTCCGTCCGTCACTCACCCAGTCTCCTCCCATCCCCCACGCTCTTCCTCCTGCCTCCCTTTCCTCCTTAACACGGATATTAACAAAGGCATCAAATCAAAGCCAGCAAATCACCATCCAATCACCTTGGCATCTATGGTTCTCAAGGTTTTGGAAAATGACATCAAAGAAGTCTGTCAAACTCGTCGCAAAACATAAAGTACAGGTATTTCGCTTTAGATTTACAGTATTCTTTAATAATCACTCGTGCCTTGCGGATCTCCTGTTTGCATTTTCCTTCCCCTTTTTTTGCAACACGACGAGTATTTAAGCTTGTTATCTTTCCTTTATAGGTAAAAAATAAAGTTTAGACTAAGATATCAACTCATTCCTTCGTATAAACTTTCATGACAGCTTTTCAATGCTACGTGATGGTCATTCTTACCTGAAAATTTGGGCTGGAGGTTGGTGGGTGGAGTTTATTGGTAGGTGGGTGGAGCTTACTGGTAGGTGGGTGGAGCTTACTGGTAGGTGGGTGGAGCTTACTGGTAGGTGGGTGGAGTTTACTGGTAGGTGGGTGGAGCTTATTGGTTGATGGGTGAAGCCTTCCTGATTTGCTGTCCTTCGAAGACTATAATTATTTACCTTAGTTTTAAATATTTGCCTTAGTTCTGTGTATTTAGCTTTGTTTTGAATATTTGTCTCAGTTTTAAATATTTGCCCTCCCTTTGAATATTTACCTTAGTTTTGAATATGTACCTTGAGTTTTGAATATTACCTTAGTTTTGAATATTTACCATAGTTTTGAATATTTACCTTACTTTTGAATTATTGCCCTAGTTTTGAATATTTGCCTTAGTTTTGAATATTTACCTTAGTTTTGAATATTTACCTTAGTTTTGAATGTTACCTTAGTTCTCAGTATTTACCTCAGTTATGAATATTTATTCTTGAATTTTTGCCTTTGTTTTTGATATTTGCCTTAGTTTTGTATATAGTATTTCCCTTAGTTTTGAATATTTCCCCTAGTTTTGAATATTTGCCTTAATTTTGAATATTTCTCTTGGTTTTCAATATTTACCGTGCCTTAGTTTTTAATATTTAGTTCTGAATATTTGTCTTTAAATAGTTATTTAGTTTTGAACTTTTGCCATAGTTTGTAATATTTACCTCGAAAGGGCCATTAGTTCGGCTTTTATTTGCTTTCCTGTGTATTCCTTCGTATAATATCCTCCCCCCCCCCGCTCTCTCTCTCTCTCTCTCTCTCTCTCTCTCTGTATGTGGGTGGTAGTGCACTCAAGCTCTTCCTCTCACTTTGGTTGGCTACATGTGCACAATTTGTCCTGTATTTTATTCTTATTTTCCCCAGACGATTTTATTTAGCTTACGAAAATCCCCTGTAGTGTAGGGTTTACATATCTTCTTTAGGAATTTCTTTTTTTTTTTCCCTTGCCTTTGTCAGACGGTTTTATTCATCTTTAGAGAAATTCGTTGCTGTGAAGGGTTTATTTTTACCACTAGGCAGTCTTTATTTTTCTCGTTAACGGCCAGACGATTTCCCGCAGCATAGCATTGACCCCCACAATGAAGGGTTAATCGTCTTAACCTCGAGGACTTTTATTCCTGCTGGCGCCAGACGATTTTATTCAGCTTGGGAAAGACCCCAGTATTTCAAGTACTTAAAGCCCTTGGATGCCCTTGTATTTCTAGACATAAAAATCGCAAGAGGTTTGTCCCAAGCTGAGGAAAATCGTCTGGTGAGAACACTAATAGAATTCCCCTCATTCTCCCTTCTGTCTCTCCTTCTTTCCCTTCAGGTTTCTTCTTTCACGCGCCCACTTCTCTCCTTCCCCCCCCTTCTCCTCATCTCCCCTCCCTCTCCCTCTTCCTCCTCCTTTCCTTCATCTCCTCTACACCACTCTGTTCCTCACTACATTCTCCCCCCTCCTACTTCCTTCTCTCCTTCCCTTCTCCCTTCCTTCCCTTTTCCTTTCCCTTCTCTCTCCTCATCCTTTCATTGACCCTTTGTCCCCCTCTCCTCCCCTCCCCTCCCCTCCCCTCCCTTCCCTTCCCTTCCCTTCCCTTCCCTTCCCTTCCCTTTTTCCTCCTCCTCTAAAATTCCATCTTTCTTTCCCATCCTCCTCCTCCTTTTCCTCCTGTTTCTCCCCTCCCCTCCCCTCCCCCCCCACCCATTTCAATATCTGGACACGGAACGATGCGTAATTACGTTAGTGGTGTGTGTGTGTGTGTGTGTGTGTGTGTGTGTGTGTGTGTGTGTGTGTGTGTGTGTAATTCAGTTTCCATTTGTGTTGGTCTGTGTGCACCTGTATGTGCATAGTTGCATCCTTATTTACACGTGCATTGTGTGTGTGTGTGTGTGTGTGTGTGTGTGTGTGTGTGTGTGTGTGTGTGTGTGTGTGTGTGTGTGTGTGTGTGTGTACCCAGGCCTGACTGTGACTGCTGTCCTGTTTGCATATTGTTTGTCCTGAGTGTTTGTGTGTTTGAGCTTGACCTCTCTCTCTCTCTCTCTCTCTCTCTCTCTCTCATAAAAAAATACAGTATCTTTCAAAACGTTAATATTCCACATTTTTTTCATGCATTCTGAAACTCATATTGCCAAACTTTCCCCTGTTTTTTTCTTTTTCCTTTTCTCTTTTTTTTTTTTTTTTTTGCCTCGCTGTTTCGAAGATTTTTACCACCCTGTTCCGCAGATTTTTTTTTTATTTTTTTACCCTCCTCAACTTTACATATATTGCACAAAAATGTCGTATTGCAATGTTGCGCTTCGTGCATTTTTTCGAAGTGTGTTTTTTGCGTATGTCATCTCATGTGGAAGTTGTATTTTTGCAAGCGTAAGTCACCCCTTCACTGCAATTAAGTGTTTTTGTTTTATTATTGTTTAAATTATTTTTTTTTTTATCGTAAGCCAGGAAATACCATGACTTTTTTTTTCTGACTCCAGATATGTGTTATTTTAATATGTTAAGTATTATGATTTTTTTTTTCAAGTCTTCTCATCTCCTTTTTCTGCCATTCAGTTTAAGACATTTAGGACTCGAAGGAAGTCTCTCTCTCTCTCTCTCTCTCTCTCTCTCTCTCTCTCTCCCTAAGTCTTCATTAAACAGTATAAACGTCGTGGTAGTGAAGGGGTTAAGCATCATTTTTTTAATACCAAACCCCAACTGGGTGAAAATTGGTTTATGAATCCAGTTTTATTTATGCAATTATTTATTTATTTATTTATTTACTAGTGATGCGTTTTTTTTTTTTTTTTTGGAGATACCATATTTTTGTGGTGTGTGTGTGTGTGTGTGTGTTTGTGTGTGTGTGTGTGTGTGTGTGTGTGTGTGTGTGTGTGTTTTGAGCTGGTAACCTTCGAGAGATTCCCAATAGTTACTCTCTCTCTCTCTCTCTCTCTCTCTCTCTCTCTCACTCACACACACACACACACACACACACACACACACACACACACACACACACACACACACACACACACACACACACACACACACACTCCCTCTATCTCCTGCTCCTCCTCGTCTGGGCTCAGCTCAGGAACTAAATGAGCCAATTAATCCTGGCAGTGAAGGAGGCGAAGGCAGATACCCTGGCTGAGAGAGAGAGAGAAAGAGAGAGAGAGAGACCTTTGTGTGTGATATGACAGGCGACGCTTTATACACAAATATATTAATTTTATTCTCCTTGCTTCCACTTCTCCCCTCCTCCCTCTCATCCCCTCCCCTCCCCCAAGGCCAAGGATGACATGGAGGGATGGAGTGGATAGCTATATGAGAGAGGAGTGTGTGAGTTGGGAGCAGGACGGTGAAATGGGGGAAAGGGCGACGTGGAGGCGATTTGTTTGTGGCCACCCTGTATGGGATTAGGGTGTCTAGCAATAGATAGATAGATAGATAGCAGTAGTAGTATAACTATTGTTATTATTATATTATCATTATTATTACTTCTTTTATTATATTGCTGGGTATGGTGAGTTGTTTTTGATAGAGTGGGCTAAATGTATAACCCTTGCCTGTCTTGAACAATAGATTCTGTTAAAATTAATGGAAGTGATTTTTATGTACTATGCCTTATTTATGAAACTCATTTGTTCGAGTGAGAAAACCATACACCCACCTCTCTCTCTCTCTCTCTCTCTCTCTCTCTCTCTCTCTCGTACTGAAATCATGCTCAGGTGTTGTGCATGATCAGTAAGGTTAATTTTTGCTAACTTAAAATCATCAGACTGTCTCCTGCCCTAGCTTGGATCGAACCTACGGCCTTATAGACAGCAGATCACTTCTTTAACGTCCTTGTCACAACTAAAAAACGAAGTGGGACACAGGCTGAGGCAGGTTCTCAATTTCGTAAAGGAGAGAACAGATAAATAACCAGGAGAGAGAGAGAGAGAGAGAGAGAGAGAGAGAGAGAGAGAGAGAGAGATAAGGTATGGGGCTTACAACTACCTCAGCTCATCTCTTAACCTTACCTTTTCTTGGTGTGGTACAGGAACAGAGTCACAAGTCGTACCGGCCCCTGTGTGTGCTCACCTTCCGCCTCAATTACCTGGTGCATGGCCTGGAGCCCCTGGGATATCACCTGGTCAATATGCTGCTTCACGGCGTCGTCTGCCTCCTTTACTACAGGTGAGACGCTGATTAATTGGCTTAGGGTGTACGGTGGGCGGTAAAGCAGGCAATAGGTGAGTTTATGTTGGAATATTTGGCTGTACTCTGTTTACTCTAACATGGCCTAAAATTACCATCCCTCCCCTTTGAATACTGTGATGTAACGATAGATTAACAACAGAATTTAGCTGAAATAGACTGGTAAACGTAGAGTATGACTTGGGATATTTGACTCTTTTTTACTCTAATTGGCCTGAAATTGCCATCTCTCCTTTTTGAATCCTGAGATGTAAGAATAGGTTAGCATTAAAGTAACACTAGAATACGTTAACATTAGATTAAAACTTGAATATGATGTTGTCACGAAAGGAATGGTATGGAAAAGATGTAGAGCCATAACATTGTCTTCTGCTGCCACTGATCTACGTGGAATAAAGTGCAAAAGGATGAAAACCTGGGCCAAGTAGAATTCAAAACAGTATATTTCAAACTGACTAATGCTGAAAGTTGGCCAAGATGGAATGAAGGAATGAGGCTGAAGGATCTGCTAAAAGATGTACTGGGAAGGAAGGTAGGTAAAAAGAAATGAATGTAGGAACGATTATAGTTCTGTTAGGGTGAAGTGTCGAGTATAGGAGTATTTATAACCATTGCTCTATAACTATACTCGGCTTTTTTTTTTTATCGAGGCGAAGATGCACTTGGCAGGTTGGTGATGTCTGGCTGAATGCAGCATGGAATAACATCGTTGTATTTCAGATAATTACCGGTAATGTGAATAGAAACTTCCTGACTATCTCAAATACAACGATGCTAGTCGGATATATTGCATTCAATCAATCATCACCAACCAGACAAATGCATCTTCGCCCCGATTTATTTAAAAAAAAAAAAAAAAAAAAAAAAAAAAAACAGTATAGGTCAGAATTATACTACACAGGTTGGTCACTTGGAGGCCACCAGAGGAATTAGACTAGTTATCAAGTCTTTAATAGTTAGTATTGTGATCTAGCCTTGTGGTCCTATGCCTCGAAAGGGCAGAATGGGACTGGGTGATATTTTTTGTCCATATGCACGTAGAGAAATATGAGAGTATGGTGGACTATGCAAGGCAGAATACAAAAGAGTTAACGTGGTGTAGGGGATAGTGGCAGTGTTAGAGGGCGTTGTAGGAGTACCTTATCGTTACTGAATACTGAGTATATTGCAACACCTCTCACGATGGCCTTAGTATGTGTTTGTGTGTTCACGATGCAGCGGGATGGTGTGTGTGTGTGTGTGTGTGTGTGTGTGTGTGTGTGTGTGTGTGTGTGAGAGAGAGAGAGAGAGAGAGACTGTATTTACAATTTGCACAACATAAGGTAAAGAATATGTATATGTTACGTAGATTTCAAGTACTTACCACTATAGTGCGCTTTGTGGGCGCGTGACGAGCGATCAAGCGTTTGTTCATACACCTGTCGTCATTATTTCATTTTAGTGCAAACTTTCAGCATTTCTGGTGAGGTAGTTGAACAATAACAGAAGAATTATGGAGCTAAAATATTTACTTTCTCATGTTTTCTCGTTAACGTTTCTCTCTTGATGTGCATATAGCGAGGCGCCGTAGCATTTATCACACACGCAATGTTCAGTTCTCTGCTTCCGACTTGCCGTGTCAACGAACTGCATCGGTAAACGCTTGGCTATTGATCGAATGATAAAACCCAGAAATAGGGGTGAATAGGCTACCCTTCCTGATTTCACCCTCTAAACATAGAAAAAACGTTCATGTAAAATTATGAGCGTAATACTGTTTTTGATGTCTAAATCCTAGAATTCATGCAAGAAAACAGTTTTACAGTAGGAAATCTTTTAACATTCTATTTCTTTTAAAATTCTCTCTCTCCGCCAAAAAGATCATTAAGGTACTTGGAAAACAATTAAAAACGTTAACTACTACTTACCTTCAAAGCTAAGGCGACGTTGCCAGAGTTAAGACTGTCTAACCATCTTTCATTTGACCCTAAATCCGATACATTTTCTTAATGAGAGAGAGAGAGAGAGAGAGAGAGAATGACAGGAACAAAACTGTAGGAAGCTGAGTGAAGAGAATTAATTAGGCAGAAGAGGGGAAGGAAATGAAGGAGGGAGGGAAGAGGCAGGGTGGGCGGATTTGGAGGGAAAAAAGTGGGAGGGGGGAAAATTGGTTGGAGGGAAAAAAAAAAGGGGGGTAAAGAAGGGAAGGCGTGAGGAAAGAGGAAGGGAAGGAGGGAGGGTTGGAGAAGACGGAGAGAGAAAGTGGGGGAGGATGGAAGGAGGGAGGGACTGAGAAGAGGGAGAGATAGGATGGTGAAGGTAGGGAAGGAGGGAGGAGAAATAAGAAATGAGAGAGAGAGAGAGAGAGACGGAGTGACAGGGGTCTCAATGTTTTATATAACAGGACAAGCACGACACGACATTTATGCCTCTCTCTCTCTCTCTCTCTCTCTCTCTCTCTCTCTCTCTCTCTCTCTCTCTCTCAACGGCATTTAATACCAATAGAAATTGTTGAGAGAGAGAGAGCTTCCATCCCCGTTATCTCCCATAACTCTAGTCCATTAATAAACATCATCTCTTATCAGTCGCCAGTGTTCATATCAGTAGTTTTCTTTATCAGTGGAGGGGTGATTGGCGATTAAGTTTATTTGGGAGTGGTTTTGTGGTAGGTGGTTGTGGTGGTAGTGGTGGTGGTGTGTGGTTAGTTTTTGTGGTGTGTGGTTGGTTGTGGTGTGTGACTGATTGTGGTGGTAGAGGTTGTGGTGTGGAGATAGTTGTTTGGTTATGGTGGTGGAGTTGGTGACTGCGTTAGTGGTGATCGTGTTGTGGTGTGCCGATAGTTGTGTGGTTATGACAGTGAGGGTGATGACTGTGGTTGTGGTGTGTTGATAGTTGTGTGGTTGTGGTGGTTGTGGCTATAATGTGTTGATAGCTGTGTGGTTGTGGTAGTGGGGATGGTGACTGGTGGTGATGGTGGTTGTGATGTGAGGGAAGATTAGTATTGGTTGTGGACTGTTTTTTAATAGCAGTAGTAGTAGTAGTGATAGTAGTAGTAGTAGCAGTTGTAGCCCCACGCTCATCTGAACGCGAACCCTGTGGACTGCAGGCTAAAGTTGCTCTTCCCTACAGTCCACCATCTTCCTTTCGGGGAATAGGAAGGGAGCTGAGGAACCTTTTTATATCCGGGCAGTGGATCCGTCTGGTTATATCAGTGCCACCACGTGAAGGCTAACTCTCCACCACCCCTACGCTTTAATAGGGCAATTTTGGACTAGATATTCCCTCTGTATTCTGTATCAGTCTATAATTTTCACTGCAAGACTGGACATTCATGGTTGGAGAGTGACACCCAGAGATAATGCTTCCTCAGGCTAGCCAAGTACGAGTCAGGAAGAAGTGGGAGGGTGCATGTAAAATTGAAAGCGGTGTGTGTGTGTGTGTGTGTGTGTGTGTGTGTGTGTGTGTGTGTGTGTGAGAGAGAGAGAGAGAGAGAGAGAGAGAGACTGTCTTTAATGAACACATACTAACATAAGGAAGGACATACTACCACACTACCAGCATCCACATAATTGCCCGTCAGGATCGGATTCGAACCCAGTCTCAGGGCACTGCAGGTTGCGAGGCGGACGCGGTAACCACAGAACCACCGCGCCCTTGACAGTTGCCATTACCACCCCTATCCTTGTCACTAAATCTGCTGCTGCCCTTGCCTATATTCATCTTCTACTACTACTACTACTACCACTGCTACTACTACTACTACCACCACCACTACTACTACTACCGTCACCACCACCACCACCGCCGCCCCTTCTACTACTGCATCTACTGTTACATCTTATTCCTCCTCCTCCTTTTCTCCTCCTCCTCCTCCACCTCCCCTCAGTTTTTCTCCCTTATTCTCTCACTCTCAGCATCTTTGGTCCGGAAATCAAACAATTCCCGATCGTAACTCTGATTTGTTTATGCAGGAGGGACAACCAGACTAAAAGTACAGATTCTTTTCATTCTAATTGTTGTTCCTGCAAAAAAATAAATGTTTGTTTGTGTAGCAAATGAATCGTTTATTATTTGTGATTCTTAGTAGTCAAAATTTCTCTCCTTTCATTTTAATTTTAATTTTACTTTACCTGTTAATCAAAAATCTGTCACTCCTTCTCATCTCCGTGTATTTCAAAGTACGTGTCTGTTATTTTTTTTTTTCTGTCTTCATAATTAAATCTATAAATTTATTTGTGCCCATCCAGGTATCTATATTTTTCTGTTCCTGTCTTTTTCTATTTTTTTTTTTTTTTCGTCCTTGTCGTTCCATCTTTCTCTTTTCTTTTTGCTCAGTGCAATATGTTCCAGAATCGATGAATAAATCTTTCTCGCATGACAGCTGCTGCTTCTCTCTCTCTCTCTCTCTCTCTCTCTCTCTCTCTCTCTCTCTCTCTCTCTCTCTCTCTCTCAAGAAGAAATTGGGGAGCAAGGATTCACTAATTTTAATCCAAATATCCTTTCGTTTTAAGGTAAATAAAAGGATAAATAGACAGATGGGAGAGATAGATAGGGATAGTTAGATAGGCAGATAGCTTGATGGAGAGAGAGAGAGAGAGAGAGAGAGAGATTCAGGAGTGGAAACCATGCCTGCCTTGGCTCAATAATGCTTTCATGACTTTCAAATAATAAAAAAGGATATAATAAAATAATTAAAACTTTAAAAAATTACCTCTGACAAATTTCAGTTTTTAGTTCATTATGTTTTTATGAAATATCTCTTCAGCCCAAGGTCTGGGGTTCATTAAATTTCTGTGTAAATACAAACTATTTTTATTTGAAATTGGAGGAATGGCTAGCAGTAAATCCCGTATAATTATCCTTTTGTTTCGAGATACATTATTTACATATCATTTCAGGCAACATCAGATATTTTACTAATTTGAAGAGAAACCCAGAACACGAAATAAGTCATCACGATTTCGTTTTACCGGAAAATAAAGTCGTGTTCTGTTGCAGCATACGTCGGGTGATTTTATCCAGCTTAGACGCACAGTAGTGAAGGCTGTATGTAACCCTGCCAGAGTGAGTAATGCCCCGTACAGTTAATGATATAGTTTGGCGACAGCAGGAATAAACTATATGGCATTCAGAGAGCGCATACCTCCGCCAGCACCACTATAATTTACGATTTACTGCAGTAATCCCTCTTTCCTACCAGACGAATATTTTTTACGGTCCCACATAGTCATTTAATTTTACGCTCTTACGCTCCCCAGCTACACAGTACCAGAGAACACATTCCTCCCTCCACGGCAATTAAATTTATGATTTCTTCCTGCATCCAGATCAGGATTCACCCTCAAAATCTAATCAACTCTTCCTTGACCCACTGCCCACCAGTCCACCAGATCTCATTGGAATCCGGTAACATATTTTTGAGTTATGTTTTGCACAGACAGACAAAGAGAAAGGAAATAATAAGACCGAGGCAAAACAGGAACAGGAACAATAAGAACAAGGAATTTCATTTTTACCCAGCCAGCCAACAGCCCGCCTCTCACAACAACGTATGAAGCAGGCCAGCAGGGCAGGTGAGGGTAATAAACAGCCTGAGCCAGAGGTATTGTGAGCCAGAGTATGAGTGGCTGGCAACGTGCAGGTGAAAAGACACCCACGTGTGTGTGTGGGGGGGGAGTGTAGGTGGGAGGGAGTGTACTGAAGGTGGGGGGGAGTGCAGGTGGGAAGGCGCGCATGTGGGAGAGGGTGCAGATGGGAGAGGTCGCAGGTGAGAGGGGGTACAGGTGGGGGGGGGGAAGTGTGGGTGGGAGTGTTTTGTTCGTGGAAAGGTCAGCAGGTGGGATTAGACTTGAAAAGCAGCAAGAATGGCCTTTATGTTTTGCCCGACCTTTGTGTGTGTGTGTGTGTGTGTGTGTGTGTGTGTGTGTGAGAGAGAGAGAGAGAGAGGGGGGGGGTAAAATAGCTGAAACGATTTTTTGTCGGATTTTAACCAAATTTGGTGAATGAGTGGACGGACAGCCAAGGGGTAAACCTATTGTTTTTTTATAACTGTGTCAAAGGTCAAGGCCAGAGAGCTAGCACAATATTTGACCTATGATCTACTTAATCTTCTTTTTTTTTATGATTTAGACCAAACTTGATGGAAGGGTTGAGAATATTGCAAGAACGAAGTGGTTTTACTTGAGAACAGTCAGTCCAACTTCAGCATCACAGGCCAAGGTCAAATTTCGACCCATATGTCTCTCTCGTTAACCATGGAACTAAAACGGATTTGATCTTATTTGACCCTAACTTGGTGGAAGGGTTGAGGATCATCCATGCGAGGTGCATACTGTTTTCGAGAACAGTAGGTCTGAGGTGAAGGACACATAGCAAGGTAAACAATTTACACAAAACTTTGTGGGAGGGTTGTGGGTAAATTAGGGATAAAAGGAATAGATTTTGAAAACAATCAGAGAAAGGTCATGGTCATAGGAAAAGGTCAACTCATATACTTTTGATCTGATTTGGACTAAAATTGAGGGAAACATAAAGGGTCAGGCAAGAGTCTGGTAATTTGATTTCGAGGGCATGTGGTTCAAGGATAAGGTCGCATGACAAAGTCAGATTTTATGCCCTTCAGCAGCTTGGTGTTGCACTCTCTTAGTGCTTCATCTTGTTTACTTATTTTGCTGCTCGTCAAGGTGAGTTTTTTTTTTTTTTATATACAAAAAAAAAGAAGAAGAAAGGCTGGATGCCTGGAGGACTGTTTTCCAGGAAAAGCTGAACAAAAAAGATCCAAAAATCAAGATCCATTTCATATTGAGATTCCCAGAGATGTTGAGCTGAATTGATAAGAGGTCAGTGCAAAGAGAAATGCGGACTGAGGAAGACAGTTCCTGAGTTGACAGGTTGCCTGCATGAAAGCCTGAGATTAGCATAACTTTTACATTGGAGAGGTAGACACTACAGGTGTGGGACTATGTAGGTAGACGGGTGCATGCGTGGCTGCCGTGTGTGGTGTGGTACCAGCAGAATTAGCCCCTCACTACGAGCACGTCTTAATTCACCCTACCTGCAGACGATTATTATCAGTTTAATAGTAAATTCTGATACTGAATGTGTTAATGAAGGCAATATACAACCCCTTCACATCAAGTATTTCTTAGGAGTTAAATAAATCCATACTGAGAAAGCTAACATAAAAATGATGCTGTCGTGGTGAAGGAGGTAAAGGAAACCATTGAGTAGCGACAGAAATGGCTAGTAATTATCTCATCAACGTTACCCCTCACAGGATGTAGCGTTAGGCATGAAACAGTGGTATGGTGACTGGCGACTTTATTCAACTTGATGTGGCCCTCGTAGTGAAGGTGTTATAGAGGGGTATATCTAGTCGTTAATCCTTCACCTTAAAAAGTTACCAAATAGAGTCACTTAGACACAGAGTAAATCAAGTCAAATGTATCGTGGTGAAGAGATTACTTGTAAATTTATGTTATGAATCTTGTCTAATTATTATTTATTTGTCTATCTATCTATCTGTCCATCTATGCATCCATCTATTTATGTATCTAGATCTATTCCTGTCAGTCCATCCATCCATCCATCCATCTCTACCTATCTATCTATCTATCCAGCCAGCCAGCCACCTCGACCTATCTATCCATCCATCCGTCCATCCATTCATTTATTTATCTATCTGTCTGTCTTTCCATCCATCCATCCATCCATCCATCCATCCATCCGCCTAAGTGTCTATCTATTTATCTATCCTTTTTCCAGGATGTGTAGTATGTTCCTGCCAGAGGTGTCGTCGTTCGTGGCTGCCTTGCTGTTTGCTGTCCATCCCATACATACTGAAGCCGTGAGTATATATATATGTGTGTGTGTGTGTGTGTGTGTGTGTGTGTGTGTGTGTGTGTGTGTGTGTGTGTGTGTGTGCTGTCCATCCCATACACACTGAAGCCGTGAGTGTGTGTGTGTGTGTGTGCTGTCCATCCCATACACACTGAAGCCGTGAGTGTGTGTGTGTGTGTGTGTGTGTGTGTGTGTGTGTGCCGTTGTGTTTGGTTTTACTAGTCTGTTTGCGACTATAAATTAATGTTTTTCTTATCTGCTGAAATGTTTACCGCTAGCTGTGATTACTGACAGCTGTTATTACTGTATTGTTGCCCTGTCTGGTGTCATTAATTTTGTTGCTAATTTTCTTATTTGTTGATGTTTTGAATTATTTTCCTCACATTTCCTTTACTACTGTTATTTATATATCTGCTGTCTTTTGTAGAACTTTATGCCTTCTGTTAAATGTTAATTGAAATCTGATGATATTGCCAGTGAATTCCCAGTTCGGAAAAAAAAAATAATGAAAACATTTTTACAACTTTGTCGAAAAATTAGAGATTGTAAATGTATTGCAGATTATCCGGTGACATTGACAAAGTGTAAGTGTCAGACTACGAGTATTATGTGAAATACGCAGGTAATTAGCCCCTATTTAGCAAACACTAGATTACTGTATACCGTATGTATAATTAGGCGTTTGTATGACACCAAGGAATTTTATGTTATATACGAGTATATTAGAACACAGGTGATGATGATGATAATGATAATAAAAATAAATAAATAAATAATAATAATAATAATAATAATAACCAGAACACCGTAGAATTGTCCAAGGACAGTTTGACAAAGGAAAACTTTCCATGGCCATTGATTACTAGAAGCAGAAGTATAAGGAGACCTTAAGGCCAAGGTCACTGATCTTGTGCATGTCACCTAAGGTCATCACAGTCTATAAGTCCACCAAGTTTAGTGGCTCTAGCTTTAATTCTTCATGGAAAATTGGGTGACATCCGCAATATCAGGATAAATCCCAATTTTTTACCCCAGGCGATCTCAGAAAATAGTCAACCGATTGGAACCATCCTCCTTCTCGGCCTACGTCCGCCTTAAGGCTATTTTGTAGTAAAGTTTCCCCTTCCTTGTTTAAGCGGTTCTTTTTTTTATTTTTTATTTTTATGTGTGCGACTCTGGGCATAGGCTTGAGATAGCGTGGATGACTCACTTTTCTGTATTCCGGATAATATCCGGAGATCCGGTTGACGGATTGCCACCATAATTTGCCAAATCATGTGGACAGCTACACGACTAAGTTGACCACGTTTGATGGCTTTAGGCCAAATTGCCTTTGAAATATCGCCAGTAAAAAATAAAAAAATAAAAGTAAGGAAAATAATATTGAAAAGAATAATAAAACTTCCCTCAGAGATGTGGGAAGTTTTAATAATAATAAATTCATCACAGCAAAACTCCAGTGCTTAATCCCAAGCCAAGCAATATTGTGGAATGCACATTTATATCCTTGATCCCTTTGTTACCGAGGGTGAGGGTGAGCGCGAGGGTGAAGGGAGAGGATGAGGGTGAGGGTAAGTGTGAGGGTGAGGGTAAGTGTGAGGGTGAGGGTAAGTGTGAGGGTGAAAGGTGAGTGGGTGGGGTGACAGTGAGGGTGAGTGGGTAGGGTGACAGTGAGGATGAGTGGGTAGGGTGACAGTGAGGGTGAGTGGGTGGGGTGACAGTGAGGGTGAGTGGGTAGGGTGACAGTGAGGATGAGTGGGTAGGGTGACAGTGAGGGTGAGTGGGTAGGGTAACAGTGAGGGTGAGTGGGTAGGGTGACAGTGAGGGTGAGTGGGTAGGGTGACAGTGAGGGTGAGTGGGTAGGGTGAGAGTGAGGATGAGTGGGTAGGGTGACAGTGAGGGTGAGTGGGTAGGGTGACAGCGAGGGTGAGTGGGTAGGGTGACAGCGAGGGTGAGCCTAACGATGTATTCTCTCACACGTTCCCTTTTACACCTCTCTCTCTCTCTCTCTCTCTCTCTCTCTCTCTCTCTCTCTCTCTCTCTCTCTCTCTCTCTCTCTCTCTCTCTCTCATATGTGTATTTTCATTTATATTTATCTTTATATATGTATGTATTTATCAAGTTTTTCATCGTCCTCATTTCCTTCAGTTTTCAGTAATCTTTTTTCAGTTAGTTTCCATTTCTTAATATGAGGGAAAGGAATAAAAATTACTAAGAAAAGAAAAATTACGTATACAAAAGGAAATGGAAGAAGTTACTGAGAAAGGATAAGGGAAGGAAAAATTACTCAAAGGAGAAGTAGGAAACATTGTCAGTATGTAAAAAATTACTGTTTACGTGATCAGCATTGAATAAAATATAATCGCCGACAAACATTACTAATAAGTATGAAAATTAAAATCACACGTAAAATGAATGCAGTATATAACTTAGGGAAAATATAGTCACAAGTTTTAGACAATGAAGACAGGGACAAAAAACTGGAAGACAGATGGAAAGACAGGACTAGTTTTTAAGCTGAGGAAAATGTTAATCAGAATTTAACAATGTTTAAAAATGAGATTGAATTTTTATTTCAAAATTAAAAGGAGACACTGGAGAGAGAATTTTGAGGAAGACGAGGAGATTAAGAACAAACTTTTTATTTAGCAAATGAAGTCAAGTCATTGGCGAGAGAGAGAGAGAGAGAGAGAGAGAGAGAGAGCAGTAATAATTTACCTGTCTAGATATTAGTTACGTGTTTCCATCATTGACTCACCTGTGTGTCATTTACCTGTGTGCCAACCCTGTCCCCTCTTCCTGCTGGTGACAGGTGTGCTGGAGCGAGATGAGAGTCAGTCCTGTGTATCTATCTACGTGTATCTATTTTTCTGTAGTTATTATTTACTTACATTCATTACACACTTATATTTAATTACTATTACACACAGTCGCCAGCCAGTGGTATGTACAGGAACACTTGTAACTTCTCCCCAGTCGTCAGGGTGTCTTTCTCTTCCTTTTCATACTTTTATGTAATTCATTCTCTTAGCCGCTCCTTAGTACAGATTTTATGATCGCCATATTTTCTGCCTGTATCATTCACCTGTTTGTCATTCGATAGATATATGTAGATGGATAAAATTGACCTTTATTATATATTGATTGCCTTGCCTGTTACGTACAGTTGCAGTCAGTAATCGTTTTACGCGTCTGGGATTTCAAACTTATGAAGCAAGAATACAATCCACTTGGTTGTTACTCGCTGCTCAACACAATGGCTTTGGGATGTGACAATTTCCAGCCAGTTGAAAGAGAACTATTAGTGCAACTTTTTTTTTTTTTTAGGAGAGATTTTAAAGCGAAATCCAAAACTGTCTAATTTTCCATAAGATTCTGAACACGGGATGATCACATCAAGATCCATTCATGTCAATCAAATCAAGATCCATTTATTTCGTGGTGCTTTACACATTGCATCATATACGTGTGTGTGATGGGTCGAGCTGGGATTATGTCTTTAGTATCCTTCCTGTATCCATCTATGTGTGTCAGTAATGTACCTTTAATTAGTACCGTACTATTTATCAGGTCTGTTTCAGTTACCTACCTAGTATATTTACCTACCGAATATATATCTTATCTTTCACCCATGTGTATGGTTTTTTTTTTCTGTCACAAAAAAACGTAAGACAGTATCATTTACTCTGATCTACATACATTTATTTCATTCGTCTACCTTTATCAGTCACATAAGAAATTATTTGTACTAAACCTGCGTACATTGTTCTATCAGCTGCTCCATAATGTGCCCTAACCATCTCTCTCTCTCTCTCTCTCTCTCTCTCTCTCTCTCTCTCTCTCAGATGATAGGTGTGGTGGGTCGTGTTCTTCCTGTATCCATCTACCTTTATCTCCAGTGTACCTGTCTTTATTAATTACCTGTATATATTCATTACCTGTCCCAGTCATTCACCCACATGTATCAACAGTATAGCTTATTTTTATCGTGCATACATTTATCTATATTTTCATGTCTGTATTTACTATTTACGTAACTATTTCCCATTTCCCTACCTTACCTGCCATCTATCTACCTTCACCTGCCATTTACCTACCTGTACTTGCATTCTAAGCTCCCCGTCTCTCGCTAGGTGACTGGTGTGGTGGGCAGAGCTAGTTGTCTCTATTCTACACCTATCCATCTACCTTTTTGTCTAACGTACCATTCTATATTATTTACCTGTGTGTCATTAACCCACCTGTATATATCACCTATCATTCTTATATATTTATCCTTCGTCCACCTGTGTATCATTTACGAACCTGTATGTGTCATTTCTCTCATTTACTTACCCATATTTACTGTGTACGTATTTTTATCTACCATATATCTATCTATTCCTCTCACTATCTACCTGTGCCTGTGTCCTAACCTTCCCTTTCTTTTTTCCCAGGTGACAGGTGTAGTGGGCCGCGCTGAGAGCCTATCGTCGGTGTTCTTCCTGGGATCCGTATTGGCCTACAGCGGGGCGACAGGGGGCCGTGGGGTGGTGGTGGGGGGTCGAGGGGGATCAAGGGGGGCCGGCGGGGGGGCCAACGTCAGCACCAGGTGGCCACTGCTCATCATGGCCATCCTCCTGGCCACCACCGCCATGTTGTGCAAGGAGCAGGGCGTCACCGTCATCGCCATCTGCGCCGTCTACGAGTTGTTTATTGTGCAGAAGGTGAGTGTCGGGGATTAAACGATGTAGATGTGCTAACAAGTCTGAGTGAGGAAAGCATATTGAGCCTTTGAATTACCAAGAATCAGTGTCACCGTCATCGCCATCTGCGTCGTCCATGAGTTGGTCACTGTAGAGAGGGTGAGTTACGCTGAGTTACTGTGGTGGGATGGATGGTGTATAACTGTATATGCCAACAGGTGTGAGGGAAGAAAGGCCGTTTAATAAATTATACTAGTTTAACCGAACTTAACCTATGGACAGATCATTAGAATTTTCATCGTTGACACTTTATAGGATTTAGAAGCGCACACACACACACACACACACACACACACACACACACACACACACACACACACACACACACACACACACACATAATCATCATCATCATCATTTCTCTTGTCATCAATTACTGGCCGTAAAACAATGGTAATTAGCCTCTTAATTAGCCTTTGAAGTGTTCATTGTAGCGCTGTGCTTAGTGTGTGAAGCTGACTGCCACTTGGCCTGTACTGTACACTGAGTGCCACTTGGCCTGTACTGTACACTGAGTGCCACTTGGCCTGTACTGTACACTGAGTGCCACTTGGCCTGTACTGTACACTGACTGCCACTTGGCCTGTACTGTACACTGACTGCCACTTGGCCTGTATTTTACACTGGCTGCCACTTGGCCTGTACTGTACACTGACTGCCACTTGGCCTGTATTGTACACTTGCAGGCATTTCTTCCCTTCACCCTCACCACGTATTTTATTTATATTTATTCATTTGTTTTTCTTACACCCTGGTGACTGGCCAGCACAACACCCTTATCACTCCAGCACGTATGTCATGTAACACTGATGCTTACCGTCTGTAGTGAGTGGTGGTGGTATTATTATGCCTTTGCCCACCTATGGTCCAGGAGGCATTCAGTGATTGGTCCCTCCGTCCGTGCGTGTGTGGGTGCGTGCTTGCGTGCGTGGGTCCGTGCGTCCGTAACACTCTTGTGGGCGCGATGTCTCCTAAACCCATCGACAGATTTCACTCAACTATACCAGTGATGCAATATGAGGGGATAAACTGATTAGGTCAGGTAGGTCAAAGGGTCATTATGGGGTCGACTTTGTTTATTCTTGTGAACGCGATATCTCCTGAACCCATGGACGGATGTAAGTTTATAGATAGATAGATAGATAGATAGACAGTATATAAGGAGGTGTCTGGCAGAGGTGTAATTCCCCTCATAACCCAGACCTTATTCTTTTACAGTTATATTCGTAAAACCACTACTGTAACTCTGTGGTTGTAAATATTGCAAATAAAAAAAAAATTAATAAAGAGGGGTGTTACATTAGTGAGGCGGAATATTTTGTCTTTTTTATTGTCTGTCTGTCTTGCACCTCCAGTTTATTATTTAGATTAGATATTTGCAGTGTCTTTTGCTGTATATGTTTCCTCTGCAACACAGGATTTTGGTTAAGGCTTCGTCATCCTTTGTTAAGTTTTGTGAGCTATGTTACTGGTATTAGGTTCTTTAATTAACCCTTATCTTTCAGGTTGTTGCTATCTGTCTGTAGGTTTGTATCTGATGTAGCATTTATAAGCAGTATATATTTATCTCTCTCTCTCTCTCTCTCTCTCTCTCTCTCTCTCTCTCTCTCTCTCTCTCTCTCTCTCTCTCTCTCTCTCTGTTATTGTTGTTTTTATTGTTGTGTTTTGTTTTGTTTATCTTATTTATATTCATATCCTGGCATGTATCCATTCGCCCATCTATCTATCTATCTACCTACAGGTGCGGGGGTGGGAGCTGGTCCAGTTTTGCGAGGGTGTGCTGTCAGGGAAGGGGTCGGTGCCCCCTTGGCTGGCAGACATGGCCCCCCGCCTCTTCGTCCTGGTGGCCACAACACTGGCCCTCCTGTTGGCCAGAGTGCACGTCATGGGCGCCCAGTTACCTGTATTTACAAGGTGGGTGTCTGTTTACAAAGTGGGTTTCTGTTTACAAGGTGGATTTCTGTTTACAAGGTGGGTTTCTGTTTACATGGTTGGTTTCTGTTTACAAGGTGGATTTCTGTTTACAAGGTGGATTTCTGTTTACAAGGTGGGTTTCTGTTTACATGGTTGGTTTCTGTTTTTACGAGGTTGGTTTCTGTTTACAGGGTGGGTTTCTGTTTACATGGTTGGTTTTTGTTTACAGGGTGGGTTTCTGTTTACATGGTTGGTTTTTGTTTACAGGGTGGGTTTCTGTTTACATGGTTGGTTTCTGTTTTTACGAGGTTGGTTTCTGTTTACAGGGTGGGTTTCTGTTTACATGTTGAAGGGAAGATGTAAATGTTCAGCCAATTTCCTTATAGATTACATTTTTACTCACCGCTTGTGATTGTCTTTCTCTGTTTGTCTCTGTATCTGTCGCTCTAATTCACAAAGTTGGTTTGTATTTAAGTGCTGTATTTATATTGTACAAAGAATTTTTTTTACAAAGTAGACCAACATTATATTTACATTTCCCGAAAAGAATTTTTTTTTTTTTTCAAGGTTGGTTCGTATTTACATTCCGAAAAGAAAATTTATTACTTTTCTTTACAAAGTCGAGAATTTATTGTTTCATCTCAGTTTCTGTTTCATCTATTTCTTATTAACTCTCGTTGCCACGGCCTCACGCCTTTATTTTTGTCCTGAAAATTACGATGCATCTACAGTCGGTCAAATTAGTATCCTTGATCATTTGGCACGATACAGTGTGACATAAAGGACATTGGGTGTTGGAAGAGAGTCATTGTTTTCCCCTACGCTGGTAAATTTGCTTCTATAACAAGTAAATATCTTACTTGTGATATTTTCTAGTCAGCATTATTATTGTAGTTACAGTCAGGAATATCACTCCATTTTTTGGTCGAAGAATTACGAAACTCTCGCTTAATATTCTGAAAAGTCTGTTCGGTTCTGAAGATAACCTCAGCGAGTTTCAAATATCATTGCTCACTCTCATGTTATTTATCGTAAGGAGGTGGATCAGTATAACTGTCTGCAGTGTTCGGATATTTAGATGATAGGTTAATATGCGTGAGACTACGCGAACTGCATTGGAAATTTCGGACATCATCGTACCCCTCCTGAGCGATAGGTGTCTGACCAAAATTTTTATTCGACTCATGGGGTAGGTGACTGTGAGAATAGTCAACAAGACCCCTTTTTCTTTTTTATGCAAGGAAGAAGGAACCAAAGGCCAGAAACCCGCAAGATTATTCCCTCCAAGTAAGACTAAACACAAAATGATAGGGAGCCAAATTCAAGATCCGTTTGGTGGGGTTGGCGTGTTTGAGTGGTATATGCAATTACTACTGTACCGTTTCTACTTTAACACACCTGGATTTGCCTTCTCTCCATCTTAAATGTTGAGTAGTAACGGGAGATTAACACCAGAATATGTTGCTAGTCACGAAGAAGTGCAATGGAGAGAATGTAGAGCTGTAGCAGTGTCTTACGTTGCCACTGAGCTACGTGACCAAAATCTGGCCCATGTTAAGGCAAAAGGACTATGGTATGACCTCATTAGCTCAGATTTGGTGATTGTAATATTCATCAGATCAAAAAGGGTTAATTGATATTCTTTCTCTTTCATGTATGCAGCTGGTTGTCTGAAATATTCTTCATGCTGTCTTTCCCACTGCCTATGACCTCCTGTCTTTTAAACACACTGGGTCCAGAAAACGTTATATACATGGATCTAGACTTGACTCACTCTTTGTTCAGGTTTCTTTACAACGGCAAGTTAATCAGGTTCTTTGGCTTGAGTTCTTTCTTTTGGCATAAAAATAATGTTTCCTTCCAACCTCGCCTTCCTTTCGCGTCTTACCGTCCCATCCAGAACCACCATTTTCCAAAGTAAATATTTCTCCCTCATTTTCCTTTCCATCACAACCCTCCGTCCCTAGTCTCCTTTCCCTTCCCTTCCCTTCCCTCCCTTTCAGTTCCCTTCCCATCGCTTCCCCTACCATTCCCTTCCATTGTCCTTTCCCCTTCCTTTCCCTTCCCTTTTCCCTGCCCTTCCCTTCCCTTCCCTTCCCTTCCCTTCCCTTCCCATCCCGTCCCTTCCCTTCATTTCTCTTCCCTTCCCGTCCCTTCCCTTGCTTTCCCTTCCCATCCCGTCCCTTCCCTTCCCTTCTCTTCCCTTCCCCCATCCCTTCTCCCATCCCTCCTCTACTGACACAGCCACTGCAGTTTATTAAAGTTGAAATATCCACTACTGTAAGGTTCCTCATTCTCATACTTCCAGCCATTTTAATTTACTGCCCTGGAAATTGAGACTGGATTATTATTATTATTATTATTTTTTTCTTGAGGAGCGGGAACAGGTGGAGAGAGAGAGAGAGAGAGAGAGAGAGAGAGGGAGAGAGGAGGAAGGAGAGAGAAATAAAAGAGAAAGAAAGAAGAGAAGGGGATGGGGAAAACAAATACAAGGAAGGAAGGGTGCAGAGTGGGGAAAGGAGTTGTAGGGGAAGGAAGGAGGGAAGGAAGGAAAATATAGGAGTAGGGGAGGAAAAGAAGGATGGGGAGGAAGTGGAAGAAAGGAAGGGAGGGGAGGAAGGAGTGGGAGCAGGAAATAAGATTGGGGAGAGAGAATAGGGAGAGAACAGTATGAAGGAAGGAAGAAAAAAGGAAGGAAGGAAGAGGGGCTTGTGTCTGTCTCCTACCTCTAATTCCTTCAAAATAATGAAATGTTTTCTTATTTCACTGTGGCTACCGTGAGACAGTTTTATTATTATTATTATTTTATTTTATTATTATTATTATTATTATTATTATTATTATTATTATTCTTTGCTCGTTTATCTTCCACATTAGCTCCGGACCTCCCAAGTATAGTTTAAGGGCGATCACCATCCACTCACCCAATGTAGTGCTGCTCTCGGGTGACTGCCCTTTCCTATATTCCATCTTTCCATCCTTCTTCTTCTGTCCTTCTTTCCTTCATTCTTTCCTCTTCAATCTGTCTACAGGTGACTCTACATTGAGTTACAATCCAAATGGTTTCTCGTACACCAGGAAACCTTTTACTACGCTGGGTGGTAATCATATAACCCATTTATGGCGCCTGGTGGTATAGTGGGTAATTAAGGCGCTCCAATCGGATTGAGCCGGCAAAGGTTTATATCCAAGGGGTGGTTGGGGTTTATTGCTCACGTAATGCCACTCAGGGATGAGTGAGGCTGATCACTCTCATCTTAAATGTCAGGGCCAACTTGCCTAGCCCCGGGCTTCAACGCACCTCATGGGGCAACACAGGATTAGATGATGATGAGGAGGAGGAGGAGTATTTACTACTACTACTACTTCTGCTACTACTACTACTGCTACTACCACTACTACTACTACCGCTACAACTACTCCATAGTATTAGTAGTAGTTGCAACCCTCGGCTCATCTGAATGTGAACCCGGTGGACTGCCAACCCAAGCTGTCCTTCTTCCGCAGTCCACCACCCACCTTTCCAGGGATAAGGAGGCAATTGCAGGATGTTTGTATAACCGGGCAGCTCCACCAGCCGGTCATGTCAGTGCCACCACTTGAAGGCCAAGCAAAAATCCATATGACTGAAATATGCCAACATACAGGTTTGGGTTGAAACATATCCTCCATAATGGATTTACCTGGTTCTTCATAGAAATCAGGTGCTTAGCATTTATACCCCAATGGTGTAGTGATATCGGTGTCTGGCTCCTAATTATTTTCTTTATATTTCTACATTCCTGAAACTCTACTCCTCCTGCCAGATTAACTTCATTTCTCTATTTCCATTCCTCACAAACTGCTCCTTACATCATTATCTTCCCACCAGATACACTTTCTGTCTCCTCTCACAGCTTCTTTCTCCCACAGATACACTTTCTGTCTTCTCTCAGACCATCTTTCTCCCACAGATTCGACAACCCTGCCAGTGTAGCCCCCACCCCCAGCAGGCAGCTCACCTACAACTACCTGCTGTGTGTCAACGCGGGCCTCCTCCTGCTGCCGTCCTCCCTGTGCTGTGACTGGACCATGGGCACTGTACCGCTGCTGCACTCCTTGACTGATATCAGGTGTGATGGGGGAGAAGGGATTATAATTGCCGATAATGATAACAGTGATGATGATGATGATGATGATGATGATAGGCACTGTACCGCTGCTGCACTCCTTGGCTGATGTCAGGTGTGATGGGGGAGGAGGGATTATAATTGCTGATAATAAAGGAGGGAGGAGGCGAGGTAGGCCAAGGAGAAGGTGGAGAGATTATGATGGATGAGTGTGTGAGGAAGAGAGGTTTGGAAGTCGGTGAGGCTAGGGAACTGACAAGAGATCGAGCTGGCTGGATGAATGTTGTGAGGAGAAGTGCATGGTCAGGGACTTTGGCACCCCTTTTGAGCATGGTAGCGTCCGGATTGACTCAGTCGGATACGTTTGTGTGAAGCTGCAGAATGTGGTGAATGTTTTTGGCGTATCCGGTAGAGCCAGGATTCCGGGGGCTTGAATGATGAGTGAATGGAAGCGTGGCCTATTTGAATTGGGCAAGTTTGTGCTGTCTGGACATTGCTACTCCTCACCTTGCCCTTGGATGGGAAAGAAGGTCCGGATGATGATGATGATGATGATGATGATGAAAATATTATTATTATTATTATTATTATTATTAATATTATTATTATTATTATCATCATCATCATCATCAGCAGCAGCAGCAGCACAAATTTATCACCATACCCATGTTCAAAATTGCTCTTCAACCCATTGCAATTTCTTTTGGCCTCCCAGCGGTTCCCAACAATAAATTTTTTCCCTTCTTTCTTTTTATCCGTGGCTTAATGTCAGGGAAAAATAAGTTGAAGGCCATTTTTTCCGCGTCAGATTTGTCATTAGCGATGTTTGGAATTTTGTAAAAGTGTAATAGTGATAAGGCTTCCATAGTCTGCCTGGAGGGAGGGGAAATACATATATATAAATAAATAATATAAATGTAGATTGACATAGTGATACTTCTGTTATATTTTTTCGTTTGTAAAAGAATAGTAATGATAATGATGAGGATGAGGATATAAATAATAATAATAGTATAATAATAATGATAATAATAATAATTGGTGGTAGGTGGGGGCGCTCACCATCCACTCACTTTGTGTTGTGCTGCCCTCGGCTGACTGCCCATTCCTCTCTTCCTTCGTTCGTTCCTTCCTTTTTTCCTCTGTCTTTTTTCCTTCTTTCTTTCCTTTTCCTTCTGTATGCGGGTGACTCTACACTGAGTGACAAGGCAAATGGTTTCCTCTTCACCAGGAAACCATTTACTACGCTGGGTGGTAACCGTATAACCAAATTATGGCGGCTGGTGGTTGGGTGGGTAATTAAGGCGCTCCAATCAGATTGAGCCAGTGCAGGTTTATATCCAAGGGGTGGTTGGGGTTTATTGCTCATGTAATGCCACTCAGGGATGAGTGAGGCTGGTCACTCTCATCTTAAATGTCAGAACCAACATGCCTAACCCCGGGCTTCTACTCTTCTCATGGGGCAACACTGGACTAGATAATGAATGCATGAAAGATAATAATAATAATAATAACTTTTAATTATTATTGTATTTCATCATCATCATCATGAACGTCATCATCATCATCATCATCATCATCATCATCATCATCATCAAGATTATTATTTTTATTATTATTATTATTATTATTATTATTTGAAATGTTTAGCTGGCATCTCCCTTGGGGTTACAACTACTACTCTTACTACTCTAATCACTTATAAATATAGCTTAATTAGCAGCCAGTGTCTAATGAGCCGTAATTACCCACCTCAGGAACGTGGGCACTGTTGCTGTGTACCTGAGTGTGGGCAAGCTGACCTACCACGCCCTCTTCACCGCACCCCGACACCACGCGCAGCTCATCATCATGGTGGGCACGCCAGGCTGTGTTGTGGTAGTGTGGTAGCGGTGGCACGTGGTAGGGAATAGGTGTGGTAGTGCTGAATGTGGCGGTGGTGGTGGTAGTAGTAGAGAAAAGGTGTGGTAGTGCTGAATGTGGCGGTGGTGGTGGTACTCGTAGTAGTAGAGAAAAGGTGTGGTAGTGGTGGTTGTTAGTGTGGTAGTGGCGTCAGTGTGGTAGGGGAAAGGTGTGGTAGTGATAGTTCTGGATGTGGTGGTGGTTGTGGTAGTGGCAGGGAAAAGGTGTGAGTGGTTGTAGTGTTTCATGTTGTGATGGTGGTGGTGGTTATAGTATTATAGTTGTGTTTATGGTGGCTGTGGTTGTGGTAAGAAAAAAGTGTGGTAATGATGGTAGTTATAGTGCTGAATGTGGTGGTTGTGGTGGTTTTGGTTGTAACGTTGTGGTTGTGGTAGTGGGGGCAGTGATAGCAGTAGTTGTTTTTGTTGCTCAGCCCCGGTATGTCTGATGGGGCAGACCCGTCGACCACAGGTAAGCTGTGTATGGCACTGTAGTGATAACAGGTGTAGCTGTGGTATGGTAAGTGTGGTACTGGTAGTTGAAGTAATGCTTGTTGTGGTGGCAGTAGTAGTGGTTGAGTGGTAGACGTGGTGGCAGTGGTGGTGGTAGGTTACTGGTGGCGGCGGGTGTGGTAGAGCATGTGGTGGTAGTACATAATGTGGTAACCGAGGAAAAAGAAAATTATGAGCACTGCATAGTACAAAAAATTATAGTTTTGAAATATTTAAGATACAGAATAATAATGCTAACAATATTTTTTGTTTGTTCTAATTGCAGCTCAGCCTTTTAAAAATGTAGCCAAGCGATCTGGGAAAAATGAAGGAATATTTATTGATTCTCTGCAGCCATTTTAAACTTGTCTGTTAATTACCTCTGCCAGCGACGGTGGGAGGAGGGTATGTATTCTCCCCTGATTGTCTGTTTGTCCACAAGATGCCTCAAAAAGCTACTGGTCGATTAATGTGAAATTTTGTGTATATGTGGGTCACTGGCCAAGAAAGAGTTATTTAATTTTGATGGTGATCTGAATTCGAGTCATTGTTCAGGACCCTTTTTCTTTTCTTTTTTTTCTGCCCACAAGATATCCCATAAAGTTCAAGGAATGTTTGTGGATATATAAATTATTGGCTAAGGACGAGTTAATAAATTTTGCTGGTGATCTGAGTTGTCCGGTGTAGGCGCTGGTGGAGTTGAGCCGAGTGCTGTCAGATGTTTCTTAACGGTACCCTTTTTACTCTAGCGTGGCCTGAAATTGCTATTTTTCCATCTTGAATGCTGAGTTGTAGCAATAGATTAAGTCTATATTATGCTAGTCACGAAGAGGTGCTACGGAAGAGGTGTAGAGCCGCAGCTTTGTCTTTTTCTGCCACTGAACATGAAATAAGTTTGGAAAGGATGAAATCTTGGCCAAGTTAGGGTAAAAACAGAATAGAGTACCAATATGTATACTACATTATTTACGGTATTTTAGCATTTTTTTTTATATATATTCTTAAAATGCAATAACAGACTATTTAAATGCCTTGTAAATGTAAGGGCGCGTCCACACGTGTCTTGAACGTGTATTGACAACACGGAAGGACACGTTTTGGGATGTACGTATGTAGCTGTATTTAAACAAGTGTGTGTGAACATGGAGGACACCTGTTATTTGAATGAAGGACACCTGTAATCTAGTGTATGGAACTATTATCGTTCTAATTAATTTGTTTTTCCTTCCTCTGTCCATCGTCTGTAAAATAAACAAATAAATGTGTCACTGCTGGTTCGAAATTACCGGCAACAGAGGTGATGTTTTGCGTCCATGCAAGGCAGCTAAGACATCAACTTGGTGTTGGCCAAAAAAAAAAAAAAAAAAAAAACCTTGGGATTCTGGAAGGTAGTTACGATCAATTCCCTGTCGTAACTCGGATTCTGATTTGCAGGAAGGACAAGGAGACTCAAGAAAGTTTGGTGGGAAAGGGAGAGAATGAGAGAGAGAGAGAGAGAAAGAGGCTGGATAGAACTTGGAGTCTTTCTTTTCTACATCGTTTTGAGCTACACAGAACGCACAAGGGTAGAGGACATCAAGAATTTGTGCTCTAACCCGTGTCTCTCTCCCATCCAACATTTTCATTCCTCCCATCACCAACAAGTTTGGTGGCTCTGGCTTTAATCCTTCATGGAGAATTAGATGACATCCTGATTATCCTGAGAAGTCCCAGTTTTTTTTACCACAGGCGATCTCAGAGAATAATCAGCAAACTGGAACAATACTCCTGTCCACAGTGCGTCAGCCCTGAGGCTATTGTAGTAAAATTTCAGCTTCCTAGCTTAAGGGGTCCATGAGATAGCGTGGCTGACTCACTCTAATGTGTTCTGGATAATACCTGATGATCCTGTTGACGGATTACCACCATATTTGGCCAAAAAAGCAGACAGCTGTCCGACTAAGTTGGCCAAATTTGAAGGCTCTAGGCCAAATAGCCTTTGATATATCGCAATTTTAGAATTAATAATAATAATAATAATAGTAATAATATATTGACACTAATAATAAACCTTGCCACAGGGATGTGGGAAGTTTTAATAATATTTTTGTCCTGTGGATACATGTAGTAGTAACAGTGCCTGTAATAAAAGTAACAATTAATAGGAATAGTGAATGTCACGCAAATAAAAATTAAGATAATTTTATGGGAATGAAAATGGTCCTTACAAATGATGATGATGATAATAATGATAATCTATCTGTCTGTCCATTTATCTATTGCTAGACGCCTTAATCCTGTAAGGGGTGACCACAAACAAATCGGTTCCATGTCACCCTGTCCCCCTCTATTTCGCTGCCCTCCCTCCAGCTCACACACCCCTCTCTCATATACCTGTCCCCTCCATCCCCCCATCCCATCCTAGACCTTCTCCTCCCTCTACCCCCTCCACCCCGCTTCTCATCAGTCTCCTCCACATGGCCAAACCGCCTCGGTGTATTTCTCTTAACGCTTTATGTCATCCACATCCACACCACAACGCCTTTTCACTTCCTCATGTGTCAGTCTGTCTCTCCATGACTCCTCTCAGATAACTCGTTTCTTCTTCTTCCTCACTCTTGGCTTGTGTCCTTTCAACAAGGTCGAAGTATTTAATAATAATAATAATAATAGTAATATTTATTATTATTATTATTATTGTTGTTGCTATAATAATAATAATTAATAATAGTAATAATAATAGTTGTAGTAGTAGTAGTAGTACTACTACTAATAATAATAATAATTATATTAATAATCATACCGTAATATGCTTGTAATATTCTGTCAGGGCAAGCTAAACATTTTTCATACGAGAATTATTTAAATGTTATGTAAATGAATGAGCACTTGCATATGTTAATTTCTGTGAATATCAGTCTCTCTCTCTCTCTCTCTCTCTCTCTCTCTCTCTCTCTCTCTCTCTCTCTCTCTCTCTCTCTCTCTCTCTCTCTCTCTCCCTGCCTCCTCTTCCCCTCTTCATCTCTCTCCTTCCCATCAGTTACCCTACTCACCATCATAAGTATCATATTTCTATTCCTCCTCTTGCCTTTCCTTCCTCCATTAACCTCTTCCTCTTCCTCCTTACCTTCCATCCGTCATTTCCCTCCCCTTCCCTCTTACTTCCCTCTTTCTGTTTCCTCTCCATTCGGCTTTATTCCTTGTTCTTATTCTCCCTCTTCATCCCTATTTACCTTCTTCACTACTATCTCTTCGTACTTCTTTATGTGCCTTCCTCCTCATCATCTTCCTCCCTTCCTCCCTGGCTCCTCCATTCTTCTCATTCCTTCCATATTCCTCCTCCTCCTCCTCCTCCTCCTCCTCAGTCTTTCCACAGCACATTTTCGTGATTAGGATCGTATTCTAGCATTAATCTGTTGTTCTACCTCAGCATGAAAGGTGATGGGATGACAATTATAGGCCAAGTGAAAGTAAAAAAAATAAAAAAGACAATGCTGTGCTCCACATCCTTTCCATAGCACATTTTCGTGACTAGCATCGTGTTCTACTGTTACTCTATTGTTCCAGCTCAGCATTCAAGAAGGAGAGGTGGTAGTTTTAGGCCAAGTTAGGGTAAAAAGAATAACCACCCACACGCACTCACTCTACCCTCAGGCCCTGACATTCCTGTTGGTTCCCACATCCGTTCCACAGCACTTCTTCGTGACTTTCATCTTATTTCTAGTGTTAATCTATTGCTCAGTCTCAGCAGTCAACATGGAGAGATGACAGTTTTTTGGCCAAATTAGAGTACAAAGAGTATAATAATCTCGCCACCTTCCCCCCAGGCCCTGTCGTTCCTGGCGGTTCCCTTCGTGCCTGCCAGCAACCTGTTCTTCCCTGTGGGCTTCGTGGTGGCCGAGAGGGTGCTGTACCTGCCTTCCATGGGGTTCTGTATGCTGGTGGCTCACGGCTTCCATATCCTTACCCAATACCTGTGAGTTTATTGGTGGCAGTAGTAGTAGTGGTAGTCGAGGTGGTTGTACGGTGGTAATGGTAATAGTAGTAGTAGTAGTAGTAGTTGTAGTAATATTTGTAGTAGTAGTAGTGGTAGTAGTAATAGTAGTAGTAGTAGTAGTATTTGCAACCCCAGGCTTATCTTAACGTGAACCCAGTGAATGCAGGCCAAAGTTACCCTTCTTCCACAGTCCACCATCCTCCTTTAGGGGATAAGGCGGGAACTGTGAGTATTACAGTACCAGTAATTTTCTATCAGTACGGACTTGTGAGTGTAATAGTGGGAGTATATGAGCACTTTAGTCGACTTCATCCACACACTCCAGTATTTCGGTATAATACACATTGATTCTTTAAAACCTCGCGGGCATTGTGATCATAGCAGTGCAAATACATGTACTATTTAAGACAGAGAGAGAGAGTGCGAGTGTTTTAGCAATGCATCCTCAAGATTTCTGAATAAACACGTGATTAATTCTTTTAACTAACGCAGTCACTGTGAGCCTGCCAGTGTGTGTGTGTGTGTGTGTGTGTGTGTGTCTGTATTTTCCCTATGTCTTTCCTTGTTAATGTACTCCCCATTATCCCTTCATAGTAAAACACGGAAATGTAATACATCTGAGTACTCCCCGGTGTACTCTAGACCCAACCACTTGACTCATCGATGTAACGTTGGTGATCGTTTCCCTTGTTTTCTTTACCTTTCCCCTAATTCCACTAGTTTTCCCATGTTCCACTAGTTTCTCCCAGCTTCCCCTAGCTTGCCGCACTTTCCCCATTTTTCCCCAAGCTGGTGATGGTAGTGAAGATGGCGGGGAAGGAGGCAGGTAGTGCGGGGAACTTTAGGGTGGGGAAAAATGGCAGCGGGGATTTTTTGATGCTAGACTTGTAATTACTGCCTCTGAAGTTACTTGTTGGGGAGGAGGAGGAGAAGGAGGAGGACGAGGAAGATGAAGAGAAAAAGGGAAGAAACTAAAGGAAATAGAAGGAGGGGGAGGAAAATGACAGTGAGGGTTAAGAAGAGAGATGAGAAAATGAAGGTGAGAGAGAGAGAGATTTGCTATACAGTACCCATTTCTCTCTCTCTCTCTCTCTCTCCCTCTGAATGTTTATTTCTGTCTAGCTAGGAGTGTCTATCAATCTATCTATCTATATATGCATCTATTCATGTTATTTTTTATGTATATCTATTTCCCTTTCTATCTATCCATCTGATGTAAATAATCCTTTGAAGAATGCTTAGAAAATTTCTCCCTCAAATCGATGTTAAAAAATTAGAATTCATTAGGCCACATTTTCCCTTATTACTGTGTTTTTTAATAATTTTTTTTTTCTTATGAGCAGAGGTTCCGATGAGAGAGAGAGAGAGAGAAATTATCATCAGTCATCAGTTATCATTTATTTTTTATAATATTTTTGCCGGAAAAAAAAAAACACTCGAGAAAAGACCTTGGACTCTCTCTCTCTCCCTCTCTCTCTCTCTCTCTCTCTCTCTCTCTCACACACACACACACACACACACACACACACACACACACACAAAATGCCAGTGGTAAACAAACGCCTACGTGGGTAAATAAAACGGATATACATGAATAAGAATCTGCATGAATAAAACAGTGATATATTGATAACCCCCTACTCTTCCCAACATCCCATCTCCTTCTCCCTTACGCCCTTTCCTACTTTCTTTATCTTCACCCCCTTCCTGCCCCCTCACCCACACCCCCCTACCTCCCTCACTCCCACCTCCCACACTTCCCCCCACACATCTCCCCCACCTCCAGCTCCCTACCCCACCCCTTTCTCGCCACGGTTATCTACCCCTGCCTTCCCCCTCCCCACCGCCCTCACCTCCCTCCACCTACTCCAAACCTTCCTCCACCCACTCTCAACCTCCCCTCTCATCGCCTCCCTTCTTCCTCTCACACGTCCCCAATTCTCTTTCTTCCTTACCACCAACCCCCCTTCTCTCCCATCGGCTCCCTCCTCTTACACCTCTCCCCCTCCCCTTTTCCCTTCCCCCCTCCTCCTCCCCCTTTCCCTCCCCCCTCCTCCTCCTCCCCCTTTCCCTCCTCTCTTCCTTCCCTTCCTCCTCACCCTGCCCCACCTCCCCGTACTGGGCCGTAAACCCACACTGTGTCATTTACGAGAGCCCTTGGGAGCCTCGCAATGAGTCTGTTTGGGTCACCCCTCACAATTAATTGACCCCCCATTTTCTAGCGTTTTATTTCATTCTTATTTCCATTTCAAAGTTTCGTTCTATCATAATGTTTTGTTAGCTTTATTTTCTTTATTTCCTTTCCTAAACCAGACGTATGTTTTATTTTTATTTAATTATTATTTGGATTACTGATTTTTACTATTTTTAATGTGTTTTTAGTTTCATTTTCTTTAGTTTCCCCTTTTTTCCTTAACCTTGGGAGCGGGGCAGTGAAATTGCGGGGGACAGGGCGACGTTGGGGCGATTTGTTTGTGGCCACCCCGAACGGGATTGAGGCGTCTGGCAATAGATAGATAGATAGATGAACTCCCCATCCAGGTGTTTCAAATAAAATCGTCCCGTCAGTAAGAATAATCAGTAAAAAGACATCGTGCTGAAAAGGTTGATAAAATCCTCCTATTATGCATTGGAATATTGATGGATGATATTTCTTGTTAATATATCCAATTTTTACTTCATTCTTTAAGTCTATTTCCCTCTTTTCATGATTCATTTGCTTGTATATCTATCCTTTTTCTTCATCAGCCAATCCATCCATCTATCTGTCCTTCCACTCGTCCTTCCACTCTTCCGTCTACCACTCTGTATCTGTCCATCTGTCTTTATCTGTCTGTCTATCTCTCCATCTGTCTATCTATGTCTGTCTTTTTCCATCTGTCTACCAATTTATCTATATCTATCAGTCTCTATCTCTGCCCACCAGTGTCTATCTATTCATTTATCTATCGTAGCTCTTTGTCTGCCATTCTTTTTATTCATTCTCCATTTACCTGTTGACCTGCCTACAAATCAAGCAGTATCTTTGAGTGTACCTATCTATCTATCTATTTGTATTTATCTGTATATATCTATCTATCCGTCTGTCTATCTATCTGTCTACCTATCTATTTTACCTGTCCATCTACCCCACCTTTTTCCCTTATCCCTGATGAGGTGGGAGTCCCGGTAATTAAACGTTACACCTTTGCCAGTCTGTGTGAATACCTGTACTCTCTCTCTCTCTCTCTCTCTCTCTCTCTCACACACACACACACACACACACACACACACACACACACACACACACACACACACACACACACACACACACACACACACACACACACACACACACACACACCACAGGGATAAAGTCAGCTTATTTAATGCAGTGTTTATATTAACTTCCACCTACCCCCCTTCCTTCCTCCCTCTGCCTCCACTTGAAATGACAAACAAACTACACTCATTTCGCTAAAACTTCTCTCTTACCTACCTACTGTACCTACCTACCTACTCATCTGCTGACCTCTCACGTTTCTACTCGTGTGTTTGCCTACTTACCTACCCACTTACTACTAATCTACGTGGTTGTGGAGAGGTTGCATTAAAACAACCAGACAAAATTCAGAATAAAGCTTTTAGAATCATTAACAACCCTGCCATTACATATAAACTACCTCCTCTGCAGGTAAGAAGGAATGTTGCCTCCCTTGCATTATTTTACAGATATTTTTTTGGCAAATGCTCAGACGAAGTTGCGTCCATGGTGCCACCTCTCTATGCCTTCCCTCGTGCTACACGGGCATCTGGTAGCGCTCATGACTGGAATGTCACTCAACCATATTGCAGAACTTCTGCCTATCAGAATTCTTTCATTCCCCGAACTGCATCTCTCTGGAACTCGCTTCCCCAGAGTTGTTTTCCTCCAAATTTCAACCCACAACTGTTCAAGTCTAACTGTTACAGATATTTTATGAACAGAGGACACCAGTAATCTGGTGTATGGATTTTTTTTTTTTTTTACCCATTTGTTTTTCCTTCCTCCGTTCTGTTATTTATTTAAAAAAAAAAAAAAAAAAAAAATACCTACCTACCTGTTCATTTAACCACTACCAGTCGATCATCCTCCTACTTACACACTCACCTTCCTACCTACATACCTGCCTACGTACTAACTTCTTAGCTGATTTTGCCCATACCTTCTCACGTACCTCCTTCTCTCCCTCCCTTCCTCCCTCCCTACCTACCTACCTACCTACCTACCTACCTATTCACTAACCTACCTACGAATTTGCTCATCTACCAACTCAGTGACTCAAATACCACCTCCTACCTACCTACCTACATACCTCCACACCTACTTACCTCTCACTGTTTCAGGCGGTACGGGCGTAAGTACGTGTGGGCGTGCCTGGCTGCCCTCCTGGCCGTGCACGCAGTCAAGACGCACGTAAGAAATGCAGACTGGAGGGACGAGTACGCCATCTTTACCGCAGGACTGAAGGTACGGTGAGATTAGGCTGAGATTAGGGGGTTAAATTGGAGAGACGGGGATATATGGAGTGAGATTAGAGAAAGCTGGATGTAGGGAGTGAGATTAGAGAAACAAAGACAGGAAGTGAGCTCAGAGACCGAGGGGAAGATCATAGTGAGACTAGGCTGTAGAGTTTGAGATTAGGTACCAAGAGCTAGATCGGAGTGAGACTATGATGCAGGAACGGAGATCAAACATGACTCTTGCGGGTCTTATTCATGGGGAAAGGTTTGACCTGGAAAATTATCTGCCTTTAGATCCCTCTTTGAATAGACAGGCATTGGTCTTAGGCTTTGTGTGTGTGTGTGTGTGTGTGTGTGTGTGAGTATACCCCAAATAACGTGGTGGCAGCAATAGAACAAGGCGGGGGTATGCCAGGTTATACAAACGTCCTCAACTACTTCCCTATCCTCCAAAAGGAGGATGGTGGACTGCGGGAGAAGGGCAGAAGCCTGCAGTTCACTGGGTTCACTTTTCAGATCAGGCTGGGTTTCACTACTACTATTGCTACCACGACCACCACCACCATCCATGCGTTCGCACGTAACCTACAACAAAATTAAGGATCTGAATATGTAAAGTGATGGTTGAATGCTGTTGCCTGGGAGAATGTTCCTTGGGTTCTTTCCTTGTCAGTTCACAAATTTTTCCCAAATCTTCTTGTAGTCTAGGGGAATGCTTGTTAGTGGCTATCCTTGTCAGTTACGCCGTTCCTATCCCCCAGGTGAACCAGAGGAACGCCAAGCTGTTCAACAACGTGGGTCACGCGCTGGAATCCCAAGGTCGCTTTGCAGAGGCGCTCAAGTACTTCCAGTCAGCGGTGGCGGTGCAGGAGGACGACATCGGTGCACACATCAACGTCGGCCGCACCTACAACAACCTTAAGCTTTTCTCTGACGCTGAGCAGGCTTACCTCAAAGTGGGTACAGAAAGTATGGGCACCTTATGTATAAATATTTCTTTTTTTCCCCACTGAGAGGGTCAGCCTGATACAGTGATTGTTCTTATCTGAGCCATTCATTGAGTTGCTGGACCGGTACTTTTTGGAAGAATGGGGTCCAGGCCTTATGGCAAGGGTGTTTGAGAGATGAAATTTTGCACAGTGGTAGACCATCTCCCTGGCTAGATTTCAGACATGTTGAGACGCTCGAGGACCGCCTGCCACGGAGGGGAGGGGAGGAGGGCTCACGTTTACCCCAACCAGAACCATTCGGCACGACCAGTGTGTTTTACCTTGGAACACCAATTTTTGCCCAGGGCTAGAACATACCTCGTGCCACATTATAAGTCCCCAAAGGCCACCGCCCAAGGAGAGGTGCAGCCCCTGGTGGTACTGGGCAAAGCTGTTATGTACGGCCATAGTTTGTAATCTGGGAGCACGTAATTTTTCCTACTGGTAGGCGTTCACCTCGGCCACATTATAGGCAGGGTGGGGTCACCGATTGCCATCCTCCAGGGGTTGCGGCCCCCAGGTGGATAATGCCATACTTTTTTTTTTTTTTATATATAACAGAAGAACGTTCTATCTGGTGCAGTGGTATGCCTCTTCTTGGGCCAGGTTTTACGTAGGGTGAGATCCCCAAGGGTCACCCCCACGGGGGCTCGGTGCGTAGGGGTCCTGGCGAAAGTCTTATTGCACGGTCATGTCTTTTAACATAATAACACAAAATTGTGCATGCTAATAGCCGTTCACCCCTCCTTTTACCCCGTAAATGGTTATTTCTTTTACAGTACTGCAAAGGTTGGTGCGACTAGCAAAGGTGTCCTTTGTCTTGTTCTACACATTGATATTCATATTGGCATTAATTTTTTTATACTCTTGGCAGTGGAGATGTGAATGCTAATGATTTCTATATTTTTTTTTTATCAACACGTTGATACTAATATGTATACAGGTATTGTTTGTGATGATGATGATGGTGATGGACATTTACAATTGATAATACAAACTCTTATTTGCTTGATATTCACTGTTGTATACACTGAATTTACACTTGAACACGAGGTACAGCATTTACCCCTTCAGTACGCTGATGTCATATCTTATTCTTGCTACAACAGACGATTTTATTCAGCCCAGGAGTGAACCAATCAGAAAACGAAGACCCCCCGAGATTGTGGGGATGGGTATGGCTTTTGTCAGCTTCATCACTACTATGGGCCCATTGTAGCTTCAGTAAAATCGTGTGGTGGCATCGGGAACACAACACATGGAGGACGTCCCCGTGTTGGATGAGTTGATACCTTCTGTCCGATTACCTACAGTCGACACCAAAGTCCTGTCCCTCCACGTACTTTGACAGTCAGTGTGGTCAGTCCGCAGCACCTGACACTGATTTGAAACTGCTCACTTGCCATATATAGTAATCAGTGTCAGTTGCCATGGATTCACTACACTGATTTGACACTGACTTGACACCGATCTATAGGTAAATAAAATCATCAGTGCCAATTACTATGGATTTTTACAGTCCATGGAGAGAAAAGTAGGAAAGGGTAGAGGACTTTTGGTGGCGAGTGTACTTTCCTTTCTATTCCTGTGGCGACCAAGCGATTTTATTGAGATTAGAACATCCTGATAGTGAGGGGGATTAATTGAAGTTATGTCAGATCTCTCTCTCTCTCTCGAAAAATCTACCCAGAGCTGAATAAAATCGTCTGAAGATAGGAATAAAATCAACACATAGGATTCCAGTGTTAATCCTGTATTCCAGTCTCAGTGAATCCTCCAGTCCTTCCAATCTTCCAGGCTAATCCTCTTTCCAGTTCTCCCAATCTCTCAGTGACCTATTCCATCCTTTAATCCTGCTATTATTGCTGCAACCAAATCTCAACTAATCCCCCAGTCTTCTAGGTCAAATCCCTGCCAAATCCCTCCAGTTCTCGAATTCGCCCTAAATCCATTCATCCTTAGTCTTCTTATTTACGTATCCCCTATGAAGACGTGCATTTTATTATTTTATTTCATTGTTATTATTTATTTATGCAGATCAGGACTCAGTTTTCGAGTTGAAGGGGCGAGATATATCCTTCATTAACCCCTTTCAAGACGAGAGGTATTTCCTAAGCTGACTAAAATCGTCTGGAGGTAGCAAGAATAAGCTAAGATCATGCGTCTTCGGATTCAGTGGGTTAATCCTGTATCCGCATCGCAACCAATCCCCAGTTGCTCTTTTCTAGTCTTTGTGTCAAGTCTTTTTTGGCGTTTTTAATCTTTTTTTATTTCACTCTATCAAAAACTTAGTCTCCAGGTGTTACTATAACTCTTGAATCAAAATCCTAATCAGTCCCCCAATCTCAGTGCACCCGGCCCAATCCCCTAGTCTCACTGTGACTCAGCATTTGCATCCTACCCAATCCCAGTCTTAAAATAACTGCTAAAGCCACCTTATATCCTGTCCCCTAATCTCAGTCTAATGTCAGTCTCAGCATCCTACCCAATTCTCCAATCTCACTAACTCCAATATCAACATCCTGCCCAATCCCAGTCTTAATATAACTTGTAAATCCACCTTCTAATCAATCGTCCAATCTCAGTCTAACTCCAGTATCAGCATCCTGCCCAATCCCCCATTCTTACTGTATCTCCCACATCAGCATCCTACCCAGTCCCACTCTTCATATAACTCGTAAATCCCCCTTGTAACCAATCGCCAATCTTGCAGGCCAAATCTCTGCTCCCCAAGGCCAAACCAGGGGAAAGCTACCAGGCCCGAATCGCCCCCAATCACCTCAACGTGTTCCTCAACCTGGCCAACCTAATCGCGAGGAACGAGACGCGATTGGAAGAGGCGGATGCGTTGTACCGGCAGGCGATTAGTATGAGGGCTGATTATACCCAAGCATACATCAACAGGGGCGATATACTGATTAAGATGAACAGGTGGGTCAGAGAGAGAGAGAGAGAGAGAGTCGTATGCTTATCCCGTACCATAACATTTTCTTTTCCAGCTGTTTCCATGACCGTATTATTATAAAATGTGTCACTTCTTTATAAGCTTTATGTTCAGTTCCTTGATAGTGTTATGATAATCTGTGTGTCCGAGCCATTAGCGTTGGTGATAAATGTTTTCCTCTAAGCCATCAAAGTTTTTCTCCCTGCTCAGTGCCAGACCAGATTACACCCCACAGGCAGTTTTACTTCTTACACAGGAAATGAATTGTCTCAGCATTATAATTCGTTCTGTAAGATGGATAAGAGGGTAACATAGGAAAGAGCCTGAGTTCTATAATGTTCCCATGTGCTAGCTTACGTGTACACAGCGTCCAACCTCAGGGAGACTCCTGTAGATGGGATGTGTGTAATCCTAATGTACCCTTCCTGCTTGGCCATCACTGACAACGTTACCTACAGTGTAAAGAATCTAAATCTAAATGTTATCGGAAATGTTAGAGATGGGAAGAATTTGCTGTCGTGTGCGTAAAACCTGAATCACAAGGGCGAACGTAAACCTCAATTTTTTGTCATTAATTCTTCAACTACGTGTCTGACCTTTCTGCTGACTGGTCTCTGATTTATGGGATGCAGGCTGGACGTGTGTTTAAACCATAGGCGATCCATGTATGCCCGGAATGACGATGTTGATGATGATGATGATGATTGATGATGATATTGATGATGACAGTGGTGGAAGAATTAATGATATCTGCTCGCCATTGTGTCGTGAATAACGTGGTGTACAGGTGGATGTGGGAAGAGCAAAAGGAAACACTACTGTACTCACCTTATCTTCATTTTGGCTTTCTGTTGTTGAAATTGATTTGGAAGACAAGTTTTTTATTCGTTAACTTGAAGAAAATCACAAAACGGTGGTAAAAATAAGCTATAGGAATGTCATCGAACGGTAGGGTTGAGGAGAAAAGGAAGACTGGCATTTTAGGAAAGAGGGAAGAGGTCTTTGTGTGGGGTCTTTTATGTGGCCCGTCTATGCGCTCTCTCTCTCTCTCTCTCTCTCTCTCTCTCTCTCTCTCTCTCCCATTGTATCTCCTTGCTGAAATGGGCAGATCTGCTTTTTACTAGAGAGCCTAGGCATCTTACCCTTGTCTTCCTCTTGAATGAACACGAGAGAGAGAGAGAGAGAGAGAATGTAGGAAATTTTATTATTTATTCATATAATTATACTCTTGCTCAGAGAGAGAGAGAGAGAGAGAGAACCCATATTATTATTTTCACAAACTTTCTTCCAAAATAGTTTCCAGTTCTTTAAACCGAGGACTTTTTTCTTTTGTTCTTGCTACATTCAGACGATTTTCCTCAGCATAGTCAAACACCCTGGTAGTGAAGGTGTTACTGAAGGCTGTATCTAACCCCTCCAGTTCGAAAAATTCCCCTGAGCTGAATAAATAGCCAAAAGAAATGGGAAAATGTGCCATGGTACTGAAGGGGGTAATGAAAAGAAAGGATGATTTATTTGTGATAGTGTTCTTGTTTGGATGATCAGTTTTAGTGGCCACGTTTCTGATAGTTCTACTTCTGTGCGTCGTATCGTCGTTTCGTTGGTATCGTCGTATCATCGTATCGTATCGTCGTATTGTTGGTATCGTGGCATCTTTTATAAAGGCTCCAACGTGCTTGCGTACGTCGGCCCCGGTCGCTCTTCACCCACTCCTCAGCCACCCCTCACCCGACACCCACATCCACACCCACCCCTCACCCGACACCCACACCCACCCGACACCCACATCCACACCCACCCCTCACCTGACACCCTTACTACACCTTACAAGACCATCTAAAGACACAAGTGGTGGAGGTTGCTTAATGCTGGTTAAATAGAGGTGTTAAGTGTATATAATAAGTGGTGCAGGTTAACCATAAGTGCTGAAGCCTAAAAATAACCCTTTAAAGTGTACGGATTTTCTTCAGATGATTATAATGACATCGAGGTGGCCAGAAGACAAGACCCAAGAGGCTTACTAATTGCTTCTGAAATGACTAAGTGTTGTAGATTAAAACTGAGGTGTGGAGATTAAAAGTATGTGATGTGGGTTAAAAATAAGTACTTGAGGGTAATCATGTAAGTGTAGTTAAAGTGTTCAAGTGGTGGTTGTGGGTGGAGTGAAGGTGTGCAGTTAAGGGTTCAGTGGAGCCGTGGGTGGAGTTACGAGCGATAGTTTACGAGGTCTCGTTGTGGACCAAGTGACCTGCCCTGCCCTTAACCACCCTTTTCACCCGCCACTAAATGCGGCCTAGTTTTCATGCTCTTTAATTAACCTGACCTAACAGAACATGACGACGTGACCTGACCTGACCTAACGTAACATGACAACGTGGCCTGACCTAGTATAAGAGCACAACCAATACACAACATTACCTTCTAACCTAACGACCTAACACAACACAACCACTACACTACACATTACATTCTGAGCTGAGCTAACCTGACCTGATTTCACCTGTTCTACCCTAATTTACTGTCCTTACCTGTAATAAATCGTGACCTGATGTAACCTAACTTATCCTGACCCAATGAAATGTAAAAATACCTGTCCTAATAAGGCCTGACCTAGCCTAACCTGACCCACAGCAGACCAAACCAAACCCAGCTAGACCACACCAGACCAGATCAACGACCCACACTCCCTTGTCTAACCATGCCTCGCCTAACCTAATCTAATTTTATCTAACCTGATGAAACCGACCAAACAATGAAACTAGCCAATCCTCTAAGCCACACCACACCTCAACCCCCCTCCCCTCAACCAAACCTGGCCTACCTTAGCTGAGCCTGGATAGTGGTGATGTTGGTGATAATAATAATAATAATAATAATAATAATAATTAATAGTAATAATAGTGGTATTATTAGTAGTAGCAGCAGTAGTAGTAATAGTAGTAGTAGTAATAAATTAAGCCACACTTAATCTAACCAAACGTTCTTAACCTAACCCACACCTCATTAACCACACTACATTACGCCACACCACACCACACCACATTACGCCACACCACACCACACCACACCATACCATACCACACCACACCACACCACATTACGCCACACCACACCATACCATACCATACCATACCACGCCACGCCACGCCACGCCACGCCACACCACACCTGGGCTAACTAAGCTAATGCTCTCCTTCCCTAGTTCTGGCCATACCTAACTTTGTCTCTAATTATATGTCACGTTACCTGGCCAAGTGGACGAGGCAGTTTACATCCTGCAGTTTATTTTGCCTCGCTTTAATTGCTGAGAGAGAGAGAGAGAGAGAGAGAGAGAGAGAGAATGTCAGGGTAGAGCGTAGAAGTAGAGTACATAATGTGTAAAAGTTTGTGTGTGTGTGTGTGTGTGTGTGTGTGTGTGTGTGTGTGTGTGTGTGTGTGTGTGTGAAGGTAGGAGGTAATAGTAATAATAATTGTGTCTTACCTTTTGCTCTAAGAAGTATTTTAAATTTGTACATCCTGATCCATTTGTGGGCCTGGGGAACAGAGGGAGAGAGGGAGGAAAGGTTGAGGAAGGGAAGGTGGAGGGAATAAGGAATGGAGAGAGGAAGGAGGGAAAAACAGTGGAGATTGAGGGAACGAGAGTGGAGAGGGAAATGAGGGAGAGTGGAGAGGAAAGGGAGAGAAAAGGAGGGGGGGAGTGAGGGAGAGAGATAATTGTTCCTTTTCCCTCTTTTTCTTTCCCCTCTCCCATTCCCCTCCTTCTTCTCCCCCTCTCCTCTTCCTCCACTCCTTCTTTACCTCCGCTCCTCTCCTCTACTCCACTCTTCTCTACCTCCACTCCTCCCCACCCCCACTCCTCCCCACCCCTTCCTCTTTCTCCCGTCCTCTCCTCACTTCTTTTCCCTCCATCATCTCTTTTTCTCCCTTCTATTCTCCCCTTCTTCCCATCCTTCAGTTTTTCCTCTCTCCTTCCATATCCTCCATATCTTCTCCCTTCCTCCATTCTTTCCCCTTCCTCTTTCTTCCCTTTCCCTTGCTTCCCTTCTTCCTTTTCTTCCTCTCTTCCCCTTCCTCCTCTCCTCCCCACTTTCCTTCCCCCTCCAGTTCTCACCTAGTACATTATGATTCATTTTTAAACATCATATGGTGCTAATAAGAGGAGAATATTAGAGTTGTCCCGCTGATGAGAGGGTTAATGGTGACAATATTACCTCAC